>NC_079170.1:16341901-16524401 GCF_947568905.1 Ostrea edulis | reverse complement strand
CCGTTAATTTCTCGTTTTTCATTGAACAGTTGTGAAACTTCTGTTGTACTCATATGGTAAGACTTGTAATGTATCGAGATGGTCGAATTATTTATATGCACGTGCAAGCACGTACGTGCACGTGAACAAAACTCTCAGATCTTTATAACTGATTTGAACTAGTATGGAATGGACTGAATGTTAAAAGATAGTTATATATTCACATGCTATACAGTTTCCAATGGTCAAAACCACTTGTACTGAAATAAGTGACACCACTTGCTAAATGGGGGAGTGTTTGGGGAACATCTGTAACGGTCCCCGTTACAATAAGTACTAGTTATTATTATTATTATTATTAAGGTCTTCCGTTACCAACGGAAGACCTTCTAGTGATTCTACTGTTTATTATTATTTTTTTTTTCCCTTTCGTCTCCGAGACCGTTGGAAGGATTTTCCTGAAACTTTCACAGATTGAAGAGAACGAGTGTACCTCGAGGCATTTTTTTCATTTTTTCAAAATTCACTTCCGTTCGTGAGATTCGTCCGATTTTCCGGTTTTTGTCAGCAACTTTGTCCGGGGGTAAACTTGAAAACCACTAAAGATAATCGAATGAAACTTTCAGGGATGATAGATCTATTTTCTCTATGGTGCATGCACGTAATATTTTTTGTCGCCGTCACTTCCGGTCGTCACCGGAAGTGATTAAATGAATCATCAATTTCAAACTTTTTTCTTTCAAATTGAAACCTATTTCGGTTTACTATATCTCGTTTTAATTCTCAAAAATTGTTGACCCCACCGGAAGTTGAATCTCCAACTTCCGGTTATAGCAAAGAAAGACTATTCATTCTCTCATTTTTCAGTGCCATAAATCTCGCTTATGAAACTAGTTAATGAGTTGAGTTTTACATATATTATAGTCACTATAAATGTCTAGAGTAACGTCAAATATTTTTGTAAAATTCACTTCCGGTCGGCAAATACGGCTTATTAACTGTTTTCGTTGTCCAGCGTTTTTCTCAGAAACGGTAAAAGATAGAGTCACCAAATTTTTAGAGTTAATAGATCTCACTTTGTAGGCGTGCAATAGGGGGCAAAGAATGTCGGGCGTCACTTCCGGTCGTCACCGGAAGTGATTAAATGAATAAAAAATTCCAAACTTTTTTCTTTGAAATTGAAACCTATATCGGTTTATTAGGTCTCGTTCTAATTCTCAAAAACTATTGACCCCACCGGAAGTTGAATCTCCAACTTCCGGTTATATCAAAGTAAGACTATTCATTCTCTCATTTTTCAGTGCCATAAATTTCGGTCATAAAACAAGTTAATGATTTGAATTTTACATATGTTATAGACACTATAAATGTCTTAGAGTATGTTTAAATATTTTTGTAAAATTCACTTCCGGTCGTGAGATATGGGGTGGACATATTCAAACCTTGTTTTTTCAGTTTCTCAATAATGAATACAGATAGACGCTTGAAACTTGTAGAGTTGATCAACTAACATCAGTCCATTGTACACATACATTCAATTTTTTTGTCCGTCACCTCCGGTCTATACCGGAAGTAATTTAAAAAATGTCGATTTTCCGATTTCTTCGAGTGATTTCTCAGAGATGGCTGGACATATTTTCTTGAAATTTTTAGGAATAATGTCTTATGAAATTACCTTGCTATAATTATTTTTGTTTTTACAAAATTCACTTCTGGTCGGAAATATGGCCGATTTTCTGTTTCTCAAAAGGAATTTTGTCCAGCATTTTTCTTGGAAAAGGTAAAATATAGGTTCATCAAATATTCAGGGATCATCAATCTCCGTTTGTAACCGTGCTGTAGGGGGTTGAACATGTCGACCGTCTCTTCCTGTCGTCACCGGAAGTGATTGAAATAATCGTAAATTTCAAAAAAATTCTTTTAAATTGAAACCTATACTTGTTTATTAAGTCTCTTTCAAAGTGTCAAAAGAATATTGACCCCGTCGGTAGTCAAAACGACTAGTTCCGGTTTCTTGATAAAATACTTTTTTACTTTTCGTCTCTTTGTCCCCATAACTCTCGCTTATATTTGAAGTCTTTCATATGATTCTCACATGTCTTAAGAACAGTATCAACTTCTAGAGTTTTGACTATTTTGTTTTTCTAAATTGACTTCCGGTCGGTAGTTACCAACTACTTTTTCTTTCTTTAGTTTACAATGTACTTCTTTTTGTTGAGAACTCTTTCAGATAGAGACGTGAAATTTTCAGGGAATAGAGACAGTAAAGAGTCGCTGTCATTTATAGGAAAACACATCTGAATAGTACTTCCGGTTGTCACCAGAAGTTACAAGAAATGAGTAAAAAATTCGATAATACATTTCTCACTTATTGTTCAAGTACACTCTCTGATAGATTTGAATGGTTTTCGTAGGATCAGAAAACTCTTTACCGGAAGTGAACAAACGGAAGACCTACTCATTACTAGTAATGAGTGTCTAGTTATTATTCTTTTTCTCCGGTACTTTTTTGTCCGGTAGTGTTCTCAGAAACTACAAAAGGGATCGATATGAAACTTTCCAGGATGATAGTATAGCGTTTGTAGATGTGCATAGTGATAGTCATTTTGTTTGCACGTGCATGCACGCGCGCGCACGTGCATTGCAATTTTGGTACAAAAAATGGAAAATCAGAATATTGAAGGAAGCGATATAAAACCTAAATAGGATGATAGTATATCATTTGTACATATGAAAAATAATAGTTATTTTGCCAGCACGCGCACGCATGCGCGTGCACACACATTACAAAATTTGTACGCTAACTTTGGAATCAGTCTAACTTTTTTGTTGTTCATTGAAATGGCTTGAAATTCATATCATAGGTAGATATTGAGACCCTTAACTGATTTACATGGTCAAAATTACCAATGTGCACGCGCATGCACGTGCACTTCATTTTGATTGGATAATGCTAAAACGTTTGTAACTATCTTATTTATGAAGCGAATGAGATGATATTCACAGCATATGTAGACAATATGTGTATCTATATGTTGGTGTAACAAAAAATGCCAACGCACACGCGCATGCGCGTGCAACGTTTTTTAAATGTTCAATTTTTAAAGGACGATAACGTTTTTGTTTTTCATCAAATTCTATTCATATTAGGGGTTTAGATGTATCTTGGTACTTCTTACAAATTGCTGTGGTTAGAATTACTGCTCAGCACGTGCATGCACGTGTGCTGATTTCTGATTGGACGATTTTAAAATCGCTATAACTTCCTTATATTTGGTGGAAACGTTATGAAATTCATACTGTGGGTATATGATACAAATGCCTGTTGAACGACATCAACAAAAAATCGGAATCATACATGCGTGCGCGTGTATGCACGTGCAACGCTTTCTTTCATTTCTTGGTACTGAAATGACCATATTGAACGTACTACATGTAATTAAAGGCTAAAATAAAATGATTTTTTCCTATAGATTCACAAGGACATCACTTTTTAATTGGGGGAGGTTTGGGGAACATCTGTAACGGTCCCCGTTACAATTAGAACTAGTTTTCATTATATTTACATTTTGTTAATATGGTAACTGTAAAATCTTTGCTTCAGCATATACAGCAAAATTACTGAACAGCATTATAATTTATACTGAATACTCTACAACATCAAAGAGATATGACATATACCTTACACATTTTCAGCTTAAGGTAATATTACCTAGATATAATAGTTATACACTGAATTTGAAATTGATTTTTTTTTAAATTCATTGCATACTAGAATTTTTATCTAATTAAATATTTAATGCATATGTTTTGTGTATTTGTATATTCACAAATGATGTTAACTTAAATGATTAATTGAAAATAAAATGATAGATATTTTAATGTTTATTTCATTTTTTCCCCCTCCCTCCCAACCCTAATTTGAAGAAAAAAGTCTGCAAACCAATGAATTAAAAAAGTGTGGCCTAACTAGATAATACAGACTATAGGAACTCTTCAATTTCAGAAGATAGAATATTGTGTAATGGAAGTTATATCATTTGAATGGAAAATTTAGTGACTTTTCATTTTAGGATTTTCATACCTAGACGGTAAGCAATGCAAAATTAATAGTGATTAGTGTTTGAGAATCGGAAGAAATTTGCAATCGATTATCGAATTGAATGAGAGATATCTTTTGATTCATAATCGAGATTATACAGAAAATTAAATTTTAGATAATCATATTTCATTCACACAAATAAATAAATCAAACACTGGCGTTACTTCCTGCATTTGTTTAATACTGTTAAATAACTAACAGCAAGGTACAGTGTAACAGTTATATTTTCGCCTTTAATTTCTAGATTAATTTTTTCCCAACTGAACCATCAATGTTTTGACTTTCGGCTTTATCAATTTTGTGGCCATGATTCTGATTTGTCAAGATGGATTTGTAAGTTCCATGACAAAGGAAATATAAATAAATGTACTGACAATTTGACTGAAAATCTATAACAGGATACCTAAAAAACCCCACAGAGGCCTATTATTGGAATTCCTCTTACCTACCGTATATACTCGCCAATAGGTCGGTTCACCTATAAGTCGGTTGTATATTTTGTAGGCTATTTTGGAGGGATTTGCCATTGACCTGCTTATAAGTCGGTATAATTTTTTTTTAAGAATCGGTTGACAATTTCAGATCAAATTTTAATGTTCTAACGTTTTCACCTTTGTTTTAAATAATATTTTTTGAAATGCGCTGATATTTATTCATTTTCTCAACAAATCAATTTCAATAATATACACTTAAGATGAATAAAATCATTAATTTAAAAATGTGTAAATACTTGTACTTTATGCATATAATCCTAGAATACATGAATAATATAATACAATATTTACAAGAATGCAATTTTTACAGAAAAAGTTGAATCCTTTGATATGACAAATGTTGATATACACAAAATTATCTTTATTTTGACCTGTGTATGTATTTTTAACTTTTATGTCCATCGGATGGGACGTTAAAGGGTGTCCCCTGTCAAGGATTGCAGTCTCCTTGACATGCAAAAGATTGTTTCCCTGATTTTTGAAAAAGAGTATGCTCACTGGGGGCCATCAGGGAGGCTCAAACACTCACAACCAAATATATTTCAATTATTTAACCACCATAGAATGGCTGAAATATTGTCAAAACGGCGTAAAACCGCAATCAATCAATCTTGGGCAACAAGCGTCAGCTAATTGACAGATAGAGCATTTGTACCCATGTAACAATCAATACATGTAATGAATAAAATAGCATTTAAGTTTTCCTTTTCTAAATAGTTAGATTGAATTATTTTATTGCCTTTTATATACATAATGGTGAAATATATCTTTCCATTATAGCCGACTGATATTCAATTAGAATTTTACAGCACACATTGTGTAGAATTAACCACACTCACATTCTATATGCGCTTCTTTGTTGATTCACATAATCTTCATTATTTATACACAAAGTTGAACCCATTAAGTTTTAGTCAAAATTGCTCAATTTAAAAGAGGGAATAAAAAAACATGTATTCTTGATATTCTGTTCATCATGTAATATGTTGAATGATAAGCCTTATAGCTGTATCATTTACTTAAAGTTTAGTTATACTATAAAGTCACGTCTTAAAGGACACATCGCATGTTTTTAAACTTTTTAATTTTTTCAGCAAAATTAATTCATTTCATGCCTAAAACTACTTTACATGTGTTTTAAATGAAACAGTTTGCGTAGTTTTCGAGTTTGAAAGCGATGAAATTCAAATCTTGCGATATGCATATTTTCTTCGATATTTTACGCGCCATTATCTGTGATGTCATATGCGACCTCGAGCGAGAAGATTTGAAAACAGTTGATTGCCATTTCATAAACAGATTAGATTTAATTTACAAACAAACAATTATCACATTAACAGCTTGTAAATAACGCTGCATTAGGGTGTTTTGTGCCGTTTAAGGGTGTACTTGCTGTCATTAGAGAGGATTTGGACTTGTTTTTTTCAATTTTCGAAGGAAGGTATGAGGGACAAGACGTGTATATTTTTTGTCGGCACAACGACTTTGCCTTTAAAAAAACCTAGTAGAATTTGTCCCTGTACTTTTTCAAACAAGCACTTGGACAAAGACGTAGATAAACTGCGAGAAAATGGTTCTATCGAAGCTACGCACTGTTACATATAGGTCTACGGCATATACTTTCCGTTCTGCTCTCGAATTCAATACACACTCGCACCAACTGACCCTCACCTTGTAACAACATATAGGCAGAACTTTGCTAGCAGTGTCTACCAACTGGTAGTTTAAAAAAAATTAAAGATAAAAGATATTTGAACTTTCAATTATAAATAATAAAATATAATATTTCCTGACTTTGAATTGAATTATAATGCTTTCATTTTTTTTTTTAAGGAACACGTACGTGTTTACAACAACAGCACGCCGCGCTCCCACTACCTAAGTAACAACGTGTTGATAACAAAAAATAATGATTAGGCCTAATAAACTTGCTTTAATAAAATGATTTAAAAGTATTGTGATTTTCACAATAAGTTTGATCATTAGGGTCTTCAGCGGAAGACCCTTCTATTATTCTATTGTTGATTTTTCACTTTTCTTCTTCTTATTATTATTATTATTCTTTTTTTTTCTCCTTACCGATTTTTGTGCAGAAGATTTCTCGGAGATGGCTTAATCAATTTGCTTCAAATTTTCAGGATTGATGCGTTGCCATTTGAAGTTTGTACCGCCGTTTCAATTTTTGACAAATCACTTCCGGTTGGAAGTTATCCCCCTTTTATCGATTTTCAGATGACCATTTTGTCCAGACAAAAACGATAAAAGCTAGAGTGCTGAAATTTTCAGTGATGTTAGACGACATGTTGTAGTTGTGCACCTGGGTTTTCAAAATTTCCAGAAGTGCCTAGTATGGAAGCTCGGTAGGGGTCGAAAATGGAGTTTTAAAAAGTGTCCCATTTTTCTCCACGTTTTAAATCATAACTATTTACTCGTAAATATTTTGCTTAGACACATATAACAAAAGTTGTACAGTTTATTGAGATCTTTCGTGTCATATCAAGAAATGGGCCCATAGGCCTCATGGCTCGCCTGAACCATTGAATTTCTGTTACAATGATTAACTTTTTTCTCACGAAACTTTTGATAAGACATGTAGAATAAAAGTTGTTCAGGTTTGCAAGATCTATCTAATGATATAAAAAAACTAGGCCTCAGGGCGTCATGGCTCGCCTGAATAGTCGAATTTGTATCACAATTAATAACATTAATAACTTTTTTCTCGAGAAACTTTTGACAAGACATGTAGAACAAAAGTTGTTCAGTTTCGCAAGGGTTAACTAACGATGTTAATAAATAGGCCTGCGGGTCTCATGACTCACCTGAACAGTTGGGTTATTGTTGCAATCTATAACATTTTTGTCAAGAAACTTTTAATAAGACATCTTGAACAAAAGTTGTTCAGTTTTGCAAGATCTTTCGAACATCATGAAAAAGGCCAACGGGCCTCATGGCTCGCCTGAACAGTTTGATCAGTGTCACAATTACTAACTTTTTTCTGGAGAAACTTTTGATAAGACATGTAGAACAAAAGTTGTTCAGTTTTGCAAGATCTTTCAAACGATATCAAGAAAAAGGCCCACGGGCCTTATGACTCGCCTTAACAGTGATAAATGTCGCATAACGTTATACTCGTAAATATTTTTTTTAGACATATATAACAAAAGTTGTACAGTTTATTGAGATCTTTCGTGCCGTATCAAGAAATGGGTCCATGGGCTTCATGGCTCGCCTGAACCATTGAATTTCTGTTACAATGATTAACTTTTTCCTCACGAAACTTTGATGAAACATGTAGAATAAAAGTTGTTCAGTTTTGCAAGATCTATCTAATGATATCAAAAAATAGGCCTGCGGGGGTCATGGCTCGCCTGAACAGTCGAATTTGTATCACAATTAATAACATGAATAACTTTTTTCTCGAGAAACTTTTGATAAGACATGTAGAACAAAAGTTGTTGAGATTCGCAAGCGTTACTAACGATGTTAAGAATAAGGCCTGCGGGTCGCATGGCTCACCTGAACAGTTGGGTTATTGTTGTAATCTATAACATTTTAGTCAAGAAACTTTTAATGAGACATCTAGAGCAAAAGTTGTTCAGTTTTGCAAGATGTTTCAAACAACATCATGAAAAAGGCGAACGGGCCTCATGGCTCGCCTGAAGAGTTTGATTAGTGTCACAATCAATAGCTTTTTTCTGGAGAAACTTTTGATAAAACATGTAGACCAAAAGTTGTTCAGGTTTGAAAGATCTTTCAAACGATATCAAGAAAAAGGCCCATGGGCCTTATGACTCGCCTTAACAGTCTGATAAATGTCGCAATTAATAACTTTTTTCTTAAGAAAATTTCCATAGGACATGTAGAACAAAATTTGTTCAGTTTTGCGAGATATATCTAGAATGATATAAAAAAAATAGGCCTCCGGGCGGCATGACTCGCCTGATCAGTTGAATCTGTATCGCAGTAAATAACATTATTAACTTTTTTCTCGAAAAAAAGCTGACCCCTTTAATTAGTTGCCGAGAGGTAGACAGAGTCTTTAATTTATAACATTTAAATGATCAATATTTGTAAAACATTACCAAAGCTAAATTGTACGTCTAGACAATATATTTGTATCATTATTTATGAACGAAAATGTCAGTCAAATTCTTATCTAATCACATCTAAATTTGGACGGAAGACCCACTCGTTGCTCGCAACGAGATCGAATCTAGTTATTATTATTATTTTTTCTTTCTTTTCGAAATGCACCCGTGACAGTAGGCCTAGTTGTCAATGATACATAATCGTATCATAATTTAGGCCTATCTAACTTCTCCAAAAATAAATTTAATATTTATTGCACTGTTTAGTTTAGAAAAGCAACAACGCTAATTACAGTTGTTTACAGAAATGGCATTACCAAATTGTGTTTAGACAGTGATCCCATGTAAACATTATTTACTCGCAAATTTATGCAGATTTCGTACTCGCTTTTCTCGCTACATTTGGGTCGCTATTTGTATGCACTGGTGGCTAAAAGATGTAAGACTCGATCGGGAAATTTGTCAACATCGAAATAAATGTTATCCATGGTAAATAAATCAGGCCCCTAAAACCCGAGTTTTTAAAAATATCTAACACTACTTTTACAACAAGTTGATCGACGAAGGTCGCATATGACGTCACTGTACCACGTGACTACCTATCTAATTAACTAGGCTTTTTGAAATTGGGGCTTAGATTTAAGTCCGTATTGTGGCTAATTATCGCAATACTTCAGCGAACGAACTATTACAATTAATTTCTATAAGCATAAGGAAGACAAAATGCATATAATTCTGTATACTTTGAAAACACGAGATGTGTCCTTTAATAAAATACAAATTGAATTCTTCCTACAAATTAAATAGATGAAAATATTTTGTCGCAGTAAACTATTTAATCTGAGAAGTGTTCTTCCAATTGCAAATGCCATCAACAATTAATACCTCACCTCTGGTTTTTTATTAGCTCACCTGAGCTGAAAGCTCAAGTGAGCTTTTCTGATCACCCGTATTCCGGCGTCCGTACGTCTGTCTGTCTGTCTGTAAACTTTTCACATTTTCAACTTCTTCTCAACAACCACTGGGCCAATTTCAACCAAAGTTGGCACAAAACATCCTTAGGTAAAGGGAATTCTAAATTGTTAAAATGAAGGGCCAGGCCACCTTCCAAGGAGAGATAATCAAGAAGAGGTAAAAATAGGGTAGGGTCATTAAAAAATCTTCTTCTCAAGAACCACTGGGCCAGAAAAGATGAAATTTATAGATAAGCTTTATTAGGTAGTGCAGATTCTAAATTGTTAAAATCATGGCCCCCAGGGGTCATATGGGGCCACAATAGGGGATCAAAGTTTTACATACAAATATAATGGGAAAATCTTTAAAAATCTTCTTCTCAAGAACCACTGAGCCAGAAAAGCTGAGATTTATATGAAAGCTTCCTGATATAGTGCAGATTTTAAATTGTTAAAATCATGGCCCCCCCGGGGGTCGGATGGGGCCACAATAGGGGATCAAAGTTTTACATAAAAATATATAGGAAAAATCTTTAAAGGCATAGGGTCTAAGATATTGGTGAAATTTTGCATGTTCCAAAAAGGTGGCGAAATTTAAGATCATAACTAAAAAATCACAAAAAGTTCATCAGAATGTTTACAAACACATTGGATATGATAGTAATTACAAAATAATTCCCTGTTCTCATTTGCCTAAACTGGTACCCTGTTGACTTCGCATCTCTTATGTTTGTGTGTAGCCACTAATCAGCGGGGTACCAGTTTAATATATTGTCCTCCAGACAAAATTTTTATAAAGGGCTAAAACGTCAAAATGACTTCAATTTCCAAGCGCTGCAGCTATAGATAACTCAAAATTAATACTGCAATTTTGTTTTCTGGAGTTCTTCTTGCAAAATATTGTGATGTCATTTTTAAGATAAAAGATAGACCCTATGCCTTTAAAAATCTTCTTCCCAAGAACCACTGAGCCAGAAAAGCTGAGATTTATATGAAAGCTTTCTGATATAGTACAGATTCTAAATTGTTAAAATCATGGCCCCCGGGGGTCGGATGGGGCCACAATAGGGGATCAAAGTTTTACATACAAATATATAGGGAAAATCTTTTAAAATCTTCTTCTCAAGAACCACTGAGGCAGAAAAGCTGAGATTTATATGAAAGCTTCCTGATATAGTGCAGATTCTAAATTGTTAAAATCATGCCCCCCCCGGGGGTCGGATGGGGCCACAATAGCGGGGTCAAAGTTTTACATACAAATATATAGGAAAAATCTTTAAAAATCTTCTTCCCAAGAACCACTGAGCCAGAAAAGCTGAGATTTATATGAAAGCTTCCTTATATAATACAGATATTAAATTCTTAAAATCATGGCCCCTTGGAGTAGGATGGGGCCACAATAGGGGATCAAAGTTTTACATACAAATATATAGGAAAAATCTTTAAAAATCTTCTTCCCAGAACCACTAAGCCAGAAAAGCTGAGATTTATATGAAAGCTTTCTGATATAGTGCAGATTCAGGTTTGTTAAAATCATGGCCCCCGGGGGTAGGATGGGGCCACAATAGGGGATCAAAGTTTTACATACAAATATATAGGGAAAATCTTTAAAAATCTTCTTCTCAAGAACCATTGGTCCAAAGAAGTTAACATTTACATGAAAGCTTTCTGACATAGTGTAGATTCAAGTTTGCAAAAACCATGGCCTCCAGGGGTAGGTTTGGGGCCATAATAGGGACTACGGTTATACATGCAAATAGATATGGAAAATCTTCTGATATGGACCAAGGTGACTCATGTGAGCGATGTGGCCCATGGGCCTCTTGTTCTAAAAATAGTGGGCTGAGACAGATATATCTCAGCATCTCACCTTCCATTCGTTATAGGTGGTGAGGTTAAAACGATGAAATTGAACAGCATGAAGAAATTATTGTGCACCAAATAGCAATGCATTTAATCCAAGAATCATCAGTAGATTTAGAATGACTGTTCTTTTCAGTTGGGAGGTGCATTATTGTTGCCCTTTCAGTAGGGTTTTTCAGCAAAGTGTAATTTTTATACGCCCGTCTTTAGACGGGACGTATTATGGTACAGCGATGTCTGTACGTCTGTCCGTCCATCTGTTTGGGGTTTTCTCTTTATAATTTCATTTCCCTTTCACATATCATGCTGAAACTTGCTGTGTAGCTTCTTTGTGGGTCACTCTAGATCATACTGCAATTTTGATCAATTTTGACCTTATTTCCAGGAGTTTTGCCTCTTTATTTGGAAATAATTATTATATGGAGGGTACATAATTTGTCCACCCTACTCCTCCCACAGTTTTCAACTGAGGACCTTCTTATTTTGTGGAGTGTTTGTATGGGTATTGAAGATGTGCATGTGGGATGGATTTTGATTTTCTACAATTTTTGAGAAAATTACAGGCTGTTGAACTTAGTCTATTTGGAAATTAATATTCTTTGGAGGGTACATAATTTGTCTGCCCAATTCCTCCTACAGTTTTCAAGTGAGGACCTTCTTATTTTGTGGAGTGTTTGTATAGGTACTGAAGATGTGCATATGGGATGGATTTTGATTTTCTACAATTTTGGAGAAAATTACAGGTTGTTGAACTTAGTCTATTTGGAAATTAATATTCTATGGAGGGTACATAATTTGTCCGCCCAACTCCTCCCACAGTTTTCAAGTGAGGACCATCTTTTTTTGTGCAGTGTTTGTATGGGTATTGAAGATGTGCATCTAAGGAAGGATTTTGATTTTCTTCCATTTTTGAAAAAATTACAGGTTGTTGAACTTGGTTCATTTTGAGGAAATCTCGATATTTAAGCTAAGACCCTTTGTTCATATGAAAGTTTGTCACAGCCTCATGATGGCTGATACTACCTGAAGCAAAGTTATACAAATTATAGCACAAGAAAAACACCCTATGTAAGCATTTCACGGGCGTATTATTTACTGTTTGCGGTACTCTTGTTGTCAAAATGTTGCTGGCTGTATTGCCTACCTTGTTCATCTATTATAATTGGTGATGTGTTTAAAAAATGGTTTCTATGCAAGATTTGTATAATCCATTTAAATGAAAACACTCTAAAGTTTGATATTTTATCAGAAATATACCTGAAATACCATTAAAAACAAGGAGGGGGAAAGGGACCTGAAGTCCTATACACAAGCACCTGTAAGTTTACTTGTCAAGATATAAGGCTCACAGCTGGTATGACCAGTCAACAGGGGATGCTTAATCCTCCTAGGGGCCTGATCCAACCTCTGATATATACAGGGCTCCATGTTTGCCCAGCTCTTAATTTTTTATTCCATATAGGAGTTATGAGATTGATCACTGTTCATTATCTTTGACTTTTTACATGAGCAAAATTAAGACTATATGACTATTTTTGTAGATTGAATAAATTGTAGATATTTCAGTGTCAATTGTTGATGCTTACGAAGGTAACTTCGTGGGGATTTTCTTAGCTGATTTGCGTAGAGCTCTTGGAAATTAATTTCAAATTATAAGTAAGATCATCGACAATTTTCAAGATTGATTGATTGAACATTGTTTAACATCCCTCTCGAGAATATTTCACTCATATGGAGACGTCACCATTGCCGGTGAAGGACTGCAAAATTTAGGCTTTATACGCTTGGCGCTTGTGGCTTCTGAGTTGGGAGGTATCTTTACTGTGCCACACCTACTGTGATACGACACCTTGGTTTTCACGGTCTCAACCGAAGGACCACCCCATTTAATCGCCTCTTATGACAAGCAAGGGGTAGTGAGGACCTATTTTAACTCGGATCCCCACAGGATCAATTTTAAAGATAAAAGATAAGTAAATATATAAGGTTTTAGTACAAGTTTTTGCACTTTAAGCAATGAGAAATTGTTTATTTGTGTAAGCCATCGCTCGTATCAATCCTTTCCCATATTGTTTTTAAAGAGGAGTTGTAGAAAACAAATTTAAAATTAGCATAAACCCAAGAATTATTAAGTTATGTGTGGAGTTTTTCAAAAATGATTTTGTGTTAGAATATTAATGTTGTAAAATATTTTAAATAAATTAGCAATTCTAAAGGTAAATGTATATATGTTGAAATAGTAAAATACAATCCAGACAAGGTGTTAACTCACCAGTGTACATTGTATATACATGTATGTACAACTGTATGTAGTCATAAATAATTGCACTTTGATTGTTTTAGAGACACAACGTACATTTATGCATAAGTTAATGACTTTTTAGGATACTTTTCAATTTTTAAAAAAAGATAATTTTTAATTTAAGAAGCATCTGGTGCAAACCTACATAAAATCAACTCCCATCAGTACTTTCAGAACTTTGATTTCTAGATTTCATAGCCCTTGGGATTAGCGATATTTTTAACTAGTACTCAGGAGACCAATAAGGCCTGTGGGCCTTTTGTTTCATTCACTGAAGAGATATTTATGGCATTGATGAAACAATGCATCTGAGCTTAAATACAGCAATGAATAGTTTCTCTAGAAGACTTCATATTTCATTACAGGTCACATTTTCAAGGTTTTTCATAAAGGAAAATACAATGAAGAAGATTCAGACATCATCACGTGGATCAGTTAAATTAAAGGAGGAAGAGAGACCCATTCTCTACTACAGTAAACGTTACAATTACCTTTTGGAAGAGGATAGAAAAGAAATTGTGAAAACACTTCTGCTTCTGAGAGTAATGGAAAATCGAGCAAGAACAAAAAAGAAAACCTAAACAGTGTTATAGATTTTTTTAGAGTCAATTTTCTAGGACTGGTCATAGCTAGTTTAGACAAGTTAATATGCAATTTTTTGAATTGATAAATGATGACTTAATTGAATTTATTAATTCATATGGAAATTAATACATTGGAAACAATGGCAGCTTATTGTGAATGTTATTTATAATTCAAAATGCATTGTGTCTACCTGATTTGAAAAAATGCATTGTGTATGCTTTTTGAGCACTCATCATTGTTTTATACATTTTTAGGTGTCGTGAGTCACCCGTGACCTATTTTTGCAATTGGCAGTCATCCTTCGGGTGTTAACAATAGAACATTTTTAATTTCTTCTTGATAGCTACTCTCCCAATTCTTTTCAAATTTGATATAGAACATTTTTGGGACAAGGGGGACATAAATTGTAAATTTTAGGACCCATGAACCCCTGTGGCCATAAGGGTGGGTGGGCCAAAAATTGACCAGCTTTCAAAAATCATCTTCTTTACAAGCACACATCTGTAAGAAAAACCAAATACATAGTGATGTAGAGGAGGATGGTCTACACTAAACATAAATTTCCTGATTCTCGGGCTAGAGGTTCTGACATTAAGATAGGGCATACTCAGGTGACCAATAAGGCTTTTGGGCCTCTTGTTTTTATTTCTTTTTAAATTCCCTGAGTTTTACTGATGGAAATTAGTTCTTTGGCTGTGCTTGTCAACTTTTCACATTTTCTTCTTTTTCTGCTGAACAAGAAGGCTAATTTCAGCCAAACATCCAAAATTCAGGGAATCTAGCATCATTCAGCTATGTGCCAGTGATGGTTTCCCGAAACGGGATAAGTTTTTGAAATAATGAAATTAAGTAATAGTGATTTTAAAATTGTAGTACTTAGATATCAGTTAATTCAAATGATGGCACTACAGTAATGATAAGGTGTACATAAGAATATTAGAGATGTTTGGCTTAGTAGTATATGAAGGTTCTTGTTATATTGATTGGAAAAAAAAATGAAGCACTGAAGGTTTAATCTTGCATTTTCATTATCATAAACAAAAAGTGAGATGGGGCCAACCAGCCAATACATGGAACTTCAGTATGCAATAAGGACTTTCCACTGAGATAATACAAAAAAGGATATATAATTCTATATTACATATGTCAAAAGATGTCATTGCTATGTGCCTGTACAAATTAAACAGTTAAAGACCTCGTACAACAATCCATTACCAGAGGAAACGTTAGAAGGTGTGAATATATATTTATTTATCCCGCTTCAGACAAATTTACAGGTAATTGAATGGATAAAAGCTAATCACACGACGTCCTGAAACTGACCATAACAAATTTATCCTGCTGAAGACCTGTAGAAAATTTGTTAAGATTTCATTAACATCTTTGATAAATATCATTCAATTACTAAATTGAATTCCATATACGTGTGTCTCATTGAAAATCATATTACCACAATATCAAAACATCACAATTAAAAATATGAACACTAACATTAAATAAACAAATCATGTATGTTGAAACTGAATACATGTAGATGTACACTGACAGCTACAGTCAGTTTGGGGCGTAATACAGAGTCATCCACGGTGTGAAATGGAAATCTATATTGGGACTCGCGCCCCATTTCATACCCTGGATGACTCTGTATTATGTCTTAAACTGACAGTGTAACTTAATTATAATATAAATTAATAATTTCTTTATCTACATAAGATGGTTATGTATTATTATGATGTATTCATATTCTATATTTCAGTTTGCGTTTGTATTTGATGAATTCAATTATGCATTGACAACATCAATTTTTATACATGTAGGCCTTTGATTGATTAATTATCTATCTAACTACATGTATCTACAGAACTGTATATATAATTCATTTAATATTTACCTAAATATGATATGTTAATCCATATTTTAGTTTCCATTTGTATGTAATAAATTCAATTGTACATTGGCAACATCTAGCTGATTCAATGTTTATAGGCCCATGCATGTTTAATTATCAAAATGGATATAATAATACGTGCATTGATTATGAAAATTCAATGAAAAAATGAAAACCTGTAGCTGATGTAAATATAATTTCAATATCAATTCCTATGGGCCTCTTGTTTTAATTTCTAATTACATAATTGTAATGGTTGCTATGCATGATGACATTATTCTAATCTGGATGTTTCCTATCGTAACTTTTAATTGGTTAAAATAATGTCCTTATCATATACTTTAAAGAGAATATTGACAAAACGTGTTCTTCATAAATATCATGACATTGTTTAGAATTTACTTCAAATTGTGTGCATCAATGAGTTTCAAGTGTTAAAAATGAATGAAATTCTACGTCATAATATATCACTCGTGACGTCATCTCTCTGGAACCATGCAAGATAAGACCATAGAATTTTCAATGCACAATTAGGCATACATGTGTGTCATTTTAAAGCAAAAATCTCATTTTTGATAAATTTCCTGATTTGTAATATATTGGACTCGAGTAGTTTAATAATTTGGCATCAGCATAATAAATTAATATTCCTCAACTCAAATACAAAATGGAAGAAACTCTTGGTCAATTTTTCATGCCTGAAACTCTACATATATGAGCATTTATGCCAATATTACATCAAGACAGAGTACTAGGGTATATGAGGTATGCACATACATCTGCATTTCTATGGGTACAGCATTGAGAGTGAACTAATTGTTAATAAGAGAATTGAATGATATTCACAGAATATGTGACCAGCCATGAGATTTTGGTTCCATTTTAGATTTTAGTTGCATTAATATTACTATTAATGTAAATGTAATTTAAGTAGCAGGTTACTTATATATTACATTGTGTAAATTATCTTATAGCTATAATAAATACATGTGACCATAGCTATGATTCTTCCGAATTTTATCATTTTACCCCCTGTGCATGTATAGTGAGAGTGATGTACAAAGTGTGTGTATAGTGAGTTTGATGTACAGAGTGTGTGTATTGTAAGAGTGAGGTACAGAGTGTGTGTATAGTGAGTGTGATGTACAGAGTGTGTGTATAGTCAGTTTGATGTACAGAGTGTATGTATAGTGAGAGTGACGTACAGAGTGTATGTATAGTGAGTTCGATGTACAGAGTGTGTGTATTGTAAGAGTGAGGTACAAAGTGTGTGTATAGTGAGTGTGATGTACAGAGTGTGTGTATAGTGAGTTTGATGTACAGAGTGTGTGTATTGTAAGAGTGAGGTACAAAGTGTGTGTATAGTGAGTGTGATGTACAGAGTGTGTATATAGTGAGATTGATTGATTAAATATTGTTTAACGTCTGTCTCGAGAATATTTCACTCATATGGAGACATCACCACTGACGGTGAAGGGCTGCAAAATTTAGGCCTATGCTCGGCGCTTATAGCCATTGAGCAGGGAGGGATCTTTATCGTGCCACACCTGCTGTGACAAGGGACCTCGGTTTTTGCGGTCTCATCCGAAGGACTGCCCCATTTAGTTGCCTCTTATGACAAGCAAGGGGTACTAAGGATCTATTCTAACATGGATCCCCACGGAACTGATGTACAGAGTGTATGCATAGTGAGAGTGATGTACAGAGTGTATATTGTAAGTGTGATTAACAATGTATGTGTAGTGTGAGTGATGTACAGGGTGTGTATTAGTATAGTGAGGTTCATGCACAGAGTGTGTATATTGTAAGAGTGAAGTACAAAGTGTGTGTATAGTGAGTGTGATGTACTGAGTGTATGTATAGTGTGAGTGATGTACAGGGTGTGTCTATAGTGAGGTTGATATACAGAGTGTGTAAATTGTAAGAGTGAAGTACAAAGTGTGTGTATGATGGGTGTTATGTACAGAGTGTATGTATAGTGAGAGAGATGTACAGAGTGTATGTATAGTGAGAGAGATGTACAGAGTGTGTGTGTAGTGAGAGGAATGTACAGAGAATGTAATGTGCAGAGTGTGTGTATAATAAGTGTGATTTGTATAGTGAAAGGGATGTACAGAATATGTATATTGTAAGTGTAATGAACAGAGTGTGTGTATAATGAGTGTAATGGGTAGGGTGTGTATAATAGGAGGAATGTACAGGGTGTGTGTATAGTGAGTTTGATGTACGGAGTGTGTGTATCGTGATAGTGATGTACAGGGTGTGTTAATAGTGAGTTTGATGTACAGAGTGCGTATAGTGAAAGTGATGTACAGAACATGTATATTGTAAGTGTGATGTATAGAATGTGTATAGTAAGTGTGATGTACTGAGTGTATATATAGTGAGTTTGATGTACAGAGTGTGTGTATTGTGTGAGTGATGTACAGAGTGTGTGTGTATGGTGAGAGTGGTGTACAGAGTGTGTATATAGTGAGAGTGATGTATAGTGTGAGTGGTGTACAGAGTGTGTGTGTATTGAGAGTGATGTACAGAGTATGTGTATAGTTAGTATGATTAACAGAATGTATGTATAGTGTGAGTGATATATAGATTGTGTGTATAGTGTGTTTGATGTACAGAGTGTGTGTATTGTAAGAGTTAGGTACAGAGTGCGTGCATAGTAGGTGTGATGTACTGAGTGTGTATATTGTTAGAGTGATGTACTGAGTGTGTGTATAGTGAGAGTGATATACAGTGTGTGTATTGTGAGGGGGATGTACAGTGTGTGTATAGTTAGGGTGATGTACAGTGTGTGTATAGTGAGAGTGATGTACACAATTTGTGTATAGTGGGTGTGATGTACAGAGTGTGTGTATAGTGAGAGTGAAGTACAGAGTGTGTGTATAGTGAGAGTGAAGTACAGAGTGTGTGTATAATGAGAGGAATGTACAGAGCATGTGGATGTGATGTGCAGAGTGTGTGTATAATAAGTGTGATTTGCATAGTAAGAGGATGTACAGAGTATGTATATTGTAAGTGTATAATGAACAGAGTGTGTGTAGTGTTAGTTGGATTTATGGAGTGTGTGTATAGCGAGAGTGATGTGCAAAGTGTGTTTATTGTGAATGATGTACAGAGTGTGTATAGTGAGTTTGATGTAAAGAGTGTGTGTATTGTGAGAGTGATGTACAGAGTGTGTTTATTGTGAGTGATGTACAGATTGTGGGTATAATGAGTTTGATTTGCAGAGTGTGTGTATAGTGAGAGTGATGTACTGAATTTGTGTATAGTGAATGTGATGTGCAGAGTGTGTGTATAATGAGTGTAATGTATATAATGGATGTCGTGTACAAAGTGTTTGTATATTCACAGTGCTGTGTAAAGTGTGTGTATAAAGTAAATGTGATATGCAGATTGTGATGTATGGAGTGTGTATATTGAGTTTCATGTACAGAGTTTGTGTATTAATTATGAGAGTGATGTAGGAAGTGTGTGTATAGTGAGAGTGATGTACAAAGTGTGTATAGTTAGTGTGATGTACCCAGTGTGTGTATAGTTAGAGGAATGTACAGAGCATGTGTATGTGATGTACCCAGTGTGTGTATAGTTAGAGTGATGTAGGAATTGTGTGTATAGTGAGAGTGATGTACAAAGTGTGTATAGTTAGTGTGATGTGCCCAGTGTGTGTATAGTTAGAGGAATGTACAGAGCATGTGTATGTGAAGTACAGAGTGTGTGTATAGTGAGAGGAATGTACAGAGCATGTGTATGTGATGTACAGAGTGTGTGTATAGTGAGAGGAATGTACAGAGCATGTGAATGTGATGTACAGAGTGTGTGTATAGTGAGAGGAATGTACAGAGCATGTGTATGTGATGTACAGAGTGTGTGTATAGTGAGAGGAATGTACAGAGCATGTGTATGTGATGTACAGAGTGTGTGTATAGTGAGAGGAATGTACAGAGCATGTGAATGTGATGTACAGAGTGTGTGTATAGTGAGAGGAATGTACAGAGCATGTGTATGTGATGTACAGAGTGTGTGTATAGTGAGAGGAATGTACAGAGCATGTGAATGTGATGTACAGAGTGTGTGTATAGTGAGAGGAATGTACAGAGCATGTGTATGTGATGTGCCCAGTGTGTGTATAGTGAGAGGAATGTACAGAGCATGTGTATATGATGTACAGAGTGTGTGTATAGTGAGAGGAATGTACAGAGCATGTGTATGTGATGTGCCCAGTGTGTGTATAGTGAGAGGAATGTACAGAGCATGTGTATGTGATGTACAGAGTGTGTGTATAGTGAGAGGAATGTACAGAGCATGTGAATGTGATGTACAGAGTGTGTGTATAATAAGTGTGATTTGTATAGTGAGAGGGATGTACAGAATATGTATATTGTAAGTGTAATGAACAGAGTGTGTGTATATAATGAATATAATGTGTAGGGTGTGTATAGTGGGAGGAATGTACAGGGTGTGTGTATAGTGAGTTTGATGTACGGTGTGTGTGTATCGTGATAGTGATATACAGGGTGTGTTAATAGTGAGTTTGATATATGGAGTGTGTGTATAGCGAGAGTGATGTACAGAGCATGTATATTGTACGTGTGATAATAATAATAATGATTAATAATAATGATTGGTTTTATATAGCGTCTTATCCAGGGTATGCTGCTCAAAGCGCTTTACAATAATCAATGTACATTATTACCCCGGCAGACCTTATATCAATCTAGAACTGTCTCAGCCTCCTAGGAATCATACAGTGCAAGCTGCAATTACAAGCGCTAGAGCGCTAACATTCTAACAATATCTTTCACTGTCTATAGCCAGGTACCCCGTTTACACTTGGGTGGAGTGAGGAAATTCATGTAAAGTGCATTTCCCAAGGACACAATGTCAGACCTGCCGTGGCCAGGACTCGAACCCACGACCTTTCGGTTGAGAGTCTGATGGCCTAACCACTCGGCCACAGACGCCACAATGTATAGAATGTGACGTGATGTATACATGTAGAATGTGTATAGTGAGTGTGATGTACTGAGTGTATGTATAGTGAGTTTGATGC
Source organism: Ostrea edulis (assembly GCF_947568905.1). Lineage (NCBI taxonomy): Eukaryota > Metazoa > Mollusca > Bivalvia > Ostreida > Ostreidae > Ostrea > Ostrea edulis. The sequence goes on along the minus strand of NC_079170.1, from coordinate 16,503,094 downwards.
GGAGTGTGTGTATTGTTAGAGTGATGTACAGAGTGTGTGTATAGTGAGAGTGAAGTACAGAGTGTGTGTATAGTGAGAGTGATGTACAGAGTGTGTTTATAGCGAGAGTGAAGTACAGAGTGTGTGTATAGTGAGAGTGAAGTACAGAGTTTGTGTATAGTGAAAGTGAAGTACAGAGTGTGTGTATATAGTGAGAAGAATGTACAGAGCATGTGAATGTGATGTGCAGAGTGTGTGTATAATAAGTGTGATTTGCATAGTGAGAGGGATGTACAGAGTATGTATATTGTAAGTGTAATGAACAGAGTGTGTGTATTGTCACTTTGATTTATGGAGTGTGTGTATAGCGAGAGTGATGTACAAAGTATGTTTATTGTGAGTGATGTACAGAGTGTGTGTATAGTGAGTTTGATGTAAAGAGTGTGTGTATTGTGAGAGTGATGTACAGAGTGTGTTTATTGTGAGTGATGTACAGAGTGTGGGTATAATGAGTTTGATTTGCAGAGTGTGTGTATAGTGAGAGTGATGTACTGAATTTGTGTATAGTGAATGTGATGTGCAGAGTGTGTGTATAATGAGTGTAATGTATAGAATGGATGTTGTGTACAAAGTGTTTGTATATTCACAGTGCTGTGTAAAGTGTGTGTATAAAGTAAATGTGATGTGCAGATTGTGATGTATGGAGTGTGTATATTGAGTTTCATGTACAGAGTTTGTGTATTATGAGAGTGATGTAGGAAGTGTGTGTATAGTGAGAGTGATGTACAAAGTGTGTATAGTTAGTGTGATGTGCCCAGTGTGTGTATAGTGAGAGGAATGTACAGAGCATGTGTATGTGATGTACAGAGTGTGTGTATAGTTAGAGGAATGTACAGAGCATGTGTATGTGAAGTACAGAGTGTGTGTATAGTGAGAGGAATGTACAGAGCATGTGAATGTGATGTACAGAGTGTGTGTATAGTGAGAGGAATGTACAGAGCATGTGAATGTGATGTACAGAGTGTGTGTATAGTGAGAGGAATGTACAGAGCATGTGTATGTGATGTACAGAGTGTGTGTATAATAAGTGTGATTTGTATAGTGAGAGGGATGTACAGAATATGTATATTGTAAGTGTAATGAACAGAGTGTGTGTATCATGAATATAATGTGTAGGGTGTGTATAGTGGGAGGAATGTACAGGGTGTGTGTATAGTGAGTTTGATGTACGGTGTGTGTGTATCGTGATAGTGATGTACAGGGTGTGTTAATAGTGAGTTTGATATATGGAGTGTGTGTATAGCGAGAGTGATGTACAGAGCATGTATATTGTACGTGTGATAATAATAATAATGATTAATAATAATGATTGGTTTTATATAGCGCCTTTTCCAGGGTATGCTGCTCAAAGCGCTTTACAATAATCAATGTACATTATTACCCCGGCAGACCTTATATCAATCTAGAACTGTCTCAGCCTCCTAGGAATCATACAGTGCAAGCTGCAATTACAAGCGCTAGAGCGCTAACATTCTAACAATATCTTTCACTGTCTATAGCCAGGTACCCCGTTTACACTTGGGTGGAGTGAGGAAATTCATGTAAAGTGCATTTCCCAAGGACACAATGTCAGACCTGCCGCGGCCAGGACTCGAACCCACGACCTTTCGGTCGAGAGTCTGACGGCCTAACCACTCGGCCACAGACGCCACAATGTATAGAATGTGACGTGATGTATAGAATGTGTATAGTGAGTGTGATGTACTGAGTGTATGTATAGTGAGTTTGATGCGGAGTGTGTGTATTGTTAGAGTGATGTACAGAGTGTGTGTATAGTGAGTGTGATGTACAGAGTGTGTGTATAGTGAGAGTGATGTACAGAGTGTGTTTATAGTGAGAGTGAAGTACAGAGTGTGTGTATAGTGAGAGTGAAGTACAGAGTTTGTGTATAGTGAAAGTGAAGTACAGAGTGTGTGTATATAGTGAGAAGAATGTACAGAGAATGTGATGTGCAGAGTGTGTGTATAATAAGTGTGATTTGCATAGTGAGAGGGATGTACAGAGTATGTATATTGTAAGTGTAATGAACAGAGTGTGTGTATTGTCACTTTGATTTATGGAGTGTGTGTATAGCGAGGGTGGTGTACAAAGTATGTTTATTGTGAGTGATGTACAGTGTGTGTATAGTGAGTTTGATGTAAAGAGTGTGTGTATTGTGAGAGTGATGTACAGAGTGTGTTTATTGTGAGTGATGTACAGAGTGTGGGTATAATGAGTTTGATTTGCAGAGTGTGTGTATAGTGAGAGTGATGTACTGAATTTGTGTATAGTGAATGTGATGTGCAGAGTGTGTGTATAATGAGTGTAATGTATATAATGGATGTTGTGTACAAAGTGTTTGTATATTCACAGTGATGTGTAAAGTGTGTGTATAAAGTAAATGTGATATGCAGATTGTGATGTATGGAGTGTGTATATTGAGTTTCATGTACAGAGTTTGTGTATTAATTATGAGAGTGATGTAGGAAGTGTGTGTATAGTGAGAGTGATGTACAAAGTGTGTATAGTTAGTGTGATGTACCCAGTGTGTGTATAGTTAGAGGAATGTACAGAGCATGTGTATGTGATGTACCCAGTGTGTGTATAGTGAGAGGAATGTACAGAGCATGTGTATGTGATGTACAGAGTGTGTGTATAGTTAGAGGAATGTACAGAGCATGTGTATGTGATGTACAGAGTGTGTGTATAGTGAGAGGAATGTACAGAGCATGTGTATGTGATGTACAGAGTGTGTATAGTGAGAGGAATGTACAGAGCATGTGTATGTGATGTACAGAGTGTGTGTATAGTGAGAGGAATGTACAGAGCATGTGAATGTGATGTACAGAGTGTGTGTATAGTGAGAGGAATGTACAGAGCATGTGTATGTGATGTACAGAGTGTGTGTATAGTGAGAGGAATGTACAGAGCATGTGTATGTGATGTACAGAGTGTGTGTATAGTGAGAGGAATGTACAGAGCATGTGAATGTGATGTACAGAGTGTGTGTATAGTGAGAGGAATGTACAGAGCATGTGTATATGATGTACAGAGTGTGTGTATAGTGAGAGGAATGTACAGAGCATGTGTATGTGATGTACAGAGTGTGTGTATAGTGAGAGGAATGTACAGAGCATGTGTATGTGATGTACAGAGTGTGTGTATAGTTAGAGGAATGTACAGAGCATGTGTATGTGATGTACAGAGTGTGTGTATAGTGAGAGGAATGTACAGAGCATGTGTATATGATGTACAGAGTGTGTGTATAGTGAGAGGAATGTACAGAGCATGTGAATGTGATGTACAGAGTGTGTGTATAATAAGTGTGATTTGTATAGTGAGAGGGATGTACAGAATATGTATATTGTAAGTGTAATGAACAGAGTGTGTGTATAATGAATATAATGTGTAGGGTGTGTATAGTGGGAGGAATGTACAGGGTGTGTGTATAGTGAGTTTGATGTACAGAGTTTGTGTATTATGAGAGTGATGTAGGAAGTGTGTGTATAGTGAGAGTGATGTACAAAGTGTGTATAGTGAGAGTGATGTACAAAGTGTGTATAGTTAGTGTGATGTGCCCAGTGTGTGTATAGTGAGAGGAATGTACAGAGCATGTGTATGTGATGTACAGAGTGTGTGTATAGTGAGAGGAATGTACAGAGCATGTGAATGTGATGTACAGAGTGTGTGTATAATAAGTGTGATTTGTATAGTGAGAGGGATGTACAGAATATGTATATTGTAAGTGTAATGAACAGAGTGTGTGTATAATGAATATAATGTGTAGGGTGTGTATAGTGGGAGGAATGTACAGGGTGTGTGTATAGTGAGTTTGATGTACGGTGTGTGTGTATCGTGATAGTGATGTACAGGGTGTGTTAATAGTGGGTTTGATATATGGAGTGTGTGTATAGCGAGAGTGATATACAGAGCATGTATATTGTACGTGTGATAATAATAATAATGATTAATAATAATGATTGGTTTTATATAGCGTCTTATCCAGGGTATGCTGCTCAAAGCGCTTTACAATAATCAATGTACATTATTACCCCGGCAGACCTTATATCAATCTAGAACTGTCTCAGCCTCCTAGGAATCATACAGTGCAAACTGCAATTACAAGCGCTAGAGCGCTAACATTCTAACAATATCTTTCACTGTCTATAGCCAGGTACCCCGTTTACACTTGGGTGGAGTGAGGAAATTCATGTAAAGTGCATTTCCCAAGGACACAATGTCAGCCCTGCCGCGGCCAGGACTCGAACCCACGACCTTTTAGTCGAGAGTCTGACGGCCTAACCACTCGGCCACAGACGCCACAATGTATAGAATGTGACGTGATGTATAGAATGTGTATAGTGAGTGTGATGTACTGAGTGTATGTATAGTGAGTTTGATGCGGAGTGTGTGTATAGTGAGAGTGATGTACAGAGTGTGTTTATAGTGAGAGTGATGTACAGAGTGTGTTTATTGTGAGTGATGTACAGAGTGTGTGTATAGTGAGTTTGATGTGCAGAGTGTGTTTATAGTGAGAGTGATGTACAGAGTGTGTGTATATTGATTTTGATGTTTAGTATGTGTATAGTGAGAGTGATCTACTGAGTGTCTGTATAATGAATGTGATGTGCAGGGTTTGTGTTTAATGAGCGTGATGTCTATAATGAGTATATAATGGATGTTCTGTACAGAGTGTGTGTATATTCACAGTGATGTGCAAAGTGGGTGTATAAAGTAAGTGTGATGTGCAGATTGTGATGTATAGAGTGTGTATAGTGAGTTTGATGTACAGAAAGTGAGTATTGTGAGAGTGATGTACAGAGTGTGTGTATATATTGTGATTGTGATGTACAGAGTGTGTGTATAATAAATGTGATTTGTATAGTGAGAGGGATGTTACCCTTTCTCACTAAAGGGAGTGAATTGGTAAATACGAATTGCCAAAAAATAAACATCCGTAAAATAATATACTCTGGTGAAATATGTGAAGGCCAACATATCACAGAACAAAATTTGAAAAATGAACAACACCATTAAAAGACTTTTAGAGATATTCACGGTGAAACATAGGTAGTAGCCTTGCTATAGTTTTATGCACATGATATCTACGTGACTGTTCTTCTATGCTTCAATAATATTTCTGCATAGCGGGAAATTGTTATCAAAGGCAATGTTTCAAAAGACGGACATTGTATGTTTAACAGGAACCTGGGCAAATCATATATATAAGTTACATGGTTGTGAAAATGAATACATACACATTTTTTTTGTTTGTTTACAATATGGTTTTAATTTTTCTATTAAAACCTTTCATGTTATTCTTCAATAAAACAATGATCCGCCTAAATCTAGCTTATTAAGGGATACAACATGATTTATAATTGATATTTCCCATCAAATCATTCAAAATTGGACATAATTAACTACATAGTTACCAAATATTCTACTCCCAATATGCAGTAACGTAAATATGCATCCTTGTACTAAAATAGTGCACAAAGAATATAGACAATATTTGGTTTGAAACAAGTTACAATTCAATTTATTGTGAGAAAAAATATCCAACAAATTATTGGAAAGCAACTATAAACAATAAAAATAAATAGCATATGAAAACAAGAATGCTTTCTGCATCACGTAACGTATGTACTCTGCAAACCATTTGCATTAAAATACAGTGGTCTGTTTATATAAACAAAGTGGTCTTTTTATAACGGGCATTCACGAAACAACTTAACATTTAAACGGCTAACTACAAACATGGAAATAATCAACAAATTATATTGAAAACACAGAAAACGATATGTATGTTCATGGTAACGTATGTATCAAAATTATTGACACGTCTTTAACAAAGAAAATCTATTTTCTATTGTTTTTCTGTCTTCATATACGAGTTTTAAACCACGACAGTTCTTTCAAAATGGTAACAGTGGATGAAGATGGTATAAAATGAAAAATTAAACGTAACGTAAATATCGATACCTACGTTACCACTGTATCCAGTAGTATAACTTCATGTGTTCAGTATAAACAATGAAAACAAATATTTACTATGAAACTAACGTTTCATTGATATCTCATATTTTTAAAGCAGCAAGTAATTTTTTCTTAATATGAAGTAAAATCACTCAAATTTGACACATTAATACCATTCCAAAAGGTTACCACAACATGTTGAGACCTGCTCTATGAACATTAAAAATAGTCGGATTGTTTCATAGAATTAATAGATATTTCATGGTGTGTTTTTTTTCAATTCTACATGTGCAAGGATAGAGCATTGAATTATTGAAATCTGAAATACAACTGTGGTAGAGAGATAGCAATTACAAATACGACACCAAATCTTGATACATACGTTTATACCATCAGTAACGTAGGTATCGGACATTATCTACGCTATAAACAATTATCGGCAAACTTAATATATATATCTTTAAATTTCAATTTTAAATTTACGGTTTTCACTTCAAGTTATTGGTAAACAACCTGTGTGAAATGGATTTTTATAGCTTACCTCACAACAAAGTCACACAAGTATTACTATGCAGCATACAACCTCTTACAAATTAAATTCTCGTGGCAAATAAACTTTTTTGCAAATAGCTGTCAGTATTTCAATATACGTCACGTGATACAATACCAAACTGCATTTGGTTATATGGTTATAGCCGCAATTTTGTAATTATGGTAACGTAAGTATTGGTAACGTATGTAAGATAACAGCAATTTTTCACTGAACATTTGAAAATAACTACTCTTTACCGTTCAGTTTCATTTTTATAGTAATTCAATATACAACAGGAATCAAATATTGGCTCAACAGATGTTGTTAGCAGCTATTCGCTTGTTAAAATATATAGGTAACGTTAGTATCAAAGAAAATCAAACTATCCAATTCTGTGATTTGTTCATGATAACTATAGAATCACTCAGAATTTAGAATAGTTGTATAGTCATTACTTGAGTATGATTATAATGGATGGATTTTGAACTTTATTACACTTAAAAAGTCTGTTTAGCAGCATTGTGGCAAGTTTTAACAAGTGATAACGTATGTATTTTAACATTGGCGACAAACATATTCACTGGAGGTGCACGTTATGGATGATGCAGTTTCATTTAAAAAGAACGTTTTGCTAAAGATGCAATGACATATGTTTTTAATTTAATATGGTATATATAACCAGAAATGCAATTATTAGGTAAAACTTTAGGTCTAACTTCGGTTACATCGACTTGGCGACAGTAACGTAAGTATCGATTCAGAGGGTTTACATAGACATACGTATTTCAAAACTTCATAGACCATGATGATTTTTATCTGTGTACATTTGGACTAGACATGTAACCTTCCATAAAACGTATCCAGTTAGTTCATATTTGTTTCCGTTCATAGCTGATCGACCGGTAACATCAAATGACTCCCTCTAGTGAGAAAGGGTGATGTACAGAATATGTATATTGTAAGTGAAATGAACAGAGTGTGTTGAATGAATGTAATATGTAGGGTCAATTGTGTATAGTGGGAGGAATGTACAGGGTGTGTGTATAGTGAGTTTGATGTACGGAGTGTGTGTATTGTGATAGTGATGTACAGGATGTGTTAATAGTGAGTTTGATGTACAGAGTGCGTATAGTGAAAGTGATGTACAGAGCATGCATATTGTAAGTGTATGTATAGTGAGTTTGATGTGCAGAGTGTGTGTATTGTGAGAGTGATATACAGAGTGTGTATATAGTGAGAGTGATGTACAGAGTGTGTGTGTAGTGAGAGTGATGTACAGAGTGTGTGTGTAGTGAGAGTGATGTACAGTGTGTGTGTGTAGTGAGATTGATGCACTGTGGATCACGCGATGCAGAGAGTGTGTATTATAAGTGGAAGTGATGTACAGAGTGTGTGTATAGTGAAAGTGATGTATAAAGTGTGTGTATACTGAGAGTGGTGTACAAAGTGTGTGTATAGTGAGTGTGATCTACAGATTGTATATAAGGAGAGTGATGTACAGGGTGTGTGTATATAGTGAGTTTGATGTTTAGTGTATGTATAGTGAGAGTAATGTACAGAGTGTGTTTATTGTGAATGAGTACTGAGTGTGTGTATAGTGAGTTTCATGTACAGAGTGTGTGTATAGTGAGAGTGATGTACAGAGCATGTATATAGTAAGTGTGATATATATAATGTGTATAGTGAGTGTGATGTACTGATTGTATGTATAGTAAGTTTGATGTGCAATGTGTGTGTATTGTGAGAATGATGTACAAAGTGTGTCTATAGTGAGAGTGAGGTATGGATTTTATATAGTGAGTTTGATGTACAGAGAGTGTGTATTGTGAGAATGATGTAGGGAGTGTGTGTAAGGTGTGAGTGATGTACAGAGTTTGTGTATAGTGGGTGTGATGTGCAGATTGTGATGTATGGAGTGTGTATAGTGAGTTTGATGTACAGAGAGTGTATATTGTGAGAGTGATGTAGGGAGTACAGGGTGTGTTATGAGTGAGTTTGATTTATGGAGTGTGTGTATAGCGAGAGTGATGTACAGAGCATGTATATTGCACGTGTGATATATAGAATGTGTATAGTGAGTGTGATATACTGAGAGTTTGTATAGTGAGTTTGATGTACAGAGTGTGTGTATAGTAAGAGTGATGTACAGAGTGTGTTAATAATGAGTTTGATTTATGGAGTGTATGTATAGTGAGAGTGATTTACAGAGCATGTATATTGTACGTGTGATGTATAGAATGTGTATAATAAGTTTGATGTGCAGAGTGTGTGTATAGTGTGTTTGATGTGGAGAGTGTGTATAGTGAGAGTGAAGTACAGAGCATGTGAATGTGATGTACAGAGTGTGTGTATAGTGAGAGTGATTTGGATAGTGAGAAGGATGTACAGAGTATGTATATTGTAAGTGTAATGAACAGAGTGTGTGTATTGTCACTTTGATTTATGGAGTGTTTGTATAGCGAGAGTGATGTACAAAGTGTATTTATTTTGAACAATGTACAGAGTGTGTGTATAGTGAGAGTGAAGTACAGAGTGTATGTATAGTGAGAGTGATGTACAGAGTGTGTTTATAGTAAGAGTGAAGTACAGAGTGTGTGTATTGTGAGAGTGATGCATAGAGTATGTTTATTGTGAGTGATGTACAGAGTGTGGGTATAATGAGTTTGATGTGCAGAGTGTGTTTATAGTGAGAGTGATGTACAGAGTGTGTGTATATTGATTTTGATGTTTAGTGTGTGTATAGTGAGAGTGATCTATTGAGTGTGTGTATAGTGAATGTGGTGTGCAGGGTTTGTGTATAATGAGTGTGATGTATATAATGAGTATATAATGGATGTTGTTTACAGAGTGTGTGTATATTCATAGTGATGTGCAAAGTGTGTGTATAAAATAAGTGTGAAATGCAGATTGTGATGTATGGAGTGTGTATAGTGAGTTTGATGTACAGGAAGTAAGTATTGTGAGAGTGATGTAGGGAGTGTGTGTATAGTGATTGTGATGTACAGAGTTTGTGTATAGTGAGTTTGATGTTTAGTGTCTGTATAGTAAGTATGATGTACAGAGTGTGTGTATAGTGTGAGGGATGTACAGAGTGTGTGTATAGTGAAAAGGATGTACAGAGAGTGTGTATAATGATTTTAATGTACAGAGAGTGTGTGTATAGTGAGAGTGGTGTGCAAACTGTTTGCATAGTTGGTGTAATATGCCCAGTGTGGGTATAGTGAGAGGAATGTACAGAGCATGTGAATGTGATGTACAGAGTGTGTGTATAATAAATGTGATTTGTATAATGAGAGGGATGTACAGAATATGTATATTGCAAGTGTAATGAACAGAGTGTGTTTATAATGAATGAAATGTGTAGGGTGTGTATAGTAGGCGGAATGTACAGGGTGTGTTAATAGTGAGTTTGATGTACAGAGTGTGTGTATAGTGAAAGTGATGTACAGAGCATGTATATTGTAAGTGTGATGTATACAATGTGTATAGTGAGTGTGGTGTACAGTGTAGTGTGTATAGTGAGAGTGATCTACAGAGTGGGTGTATAGTGAGAGTGATATGCAAAGTGTGTGTATAGTGAGAGTGATGTACAGAGTGTATGTATATAGTGAGAGTGATGTACAGAGTGTGTGTATAGTGAGAGTGATATACAGAGTGTGTATATAGTGAGAGTGATGTACAGAGTGTGTGTATAGTGAGAGTGATGTACAGAGTGTGTGTATTGTGAGTGTGATTAACAGAATTTAATGTATGTATAGTGCAAGTGATGTACTGTTTGTGTGTATTGTAAGGGTGAGGTACAGATTTTGTGTATAGTGGGTTTGATGTACAGAGTGTGTGTATAGTGAGAGGTATGTACATAGTGTGTTTATAGTGAGAAGGATGTACAGAGTATATGTATAGTGAGTGTGATGTACAAAGTGTGTGTATAGTGAATGTGATGTACAGACAGTGTGTATGGTTAGTGTGATGTACAGAGTATGTGTATAATGAGAAGAATGTACAGAGCATGTGAATGTGATGTACAGAGTGTGTGTATAATAAGTGTGATTTGTATAGTGAGAGGGATGTACAGAATATGTATATTGTAAGTGTGATGAACAGAGTGTGTGTATAGTGAGTGTGATGTGCAGGGTGTGTATAGTGGGAGGAATGTAACGGGTGTATATATAGTGAATTTGATGTTCAGTGTGTGTATCGTCAGAGTGATGTACAGAGTGTGTGTATCATCAGAGTGATGTACGGAGTGTGTATTGTGAGTGTGATTAACAGAATGTATGTATAGTGCAAGTGATGTACTGGTTGTGTGTATTGTAAGAGTGAGGTACAGATTTTGTGTATAGTGGGTTTGCTGTACAGAGTGTTTGTATCGTGAGAGTGATGTAGAATACTGTATCAATAAACATATAAAACGTGATGTAGAATACTGTATCAATAGACAGATAGAATGTGATGTAGTATACTGTATCAATAGACAGATAGAACGTGACGTAAAATACTGTATCAAAAGAAAGATAGAACGTGACGTAGGTCCCTGTATCAATAGACAGATAGAACGTGAATTCTGTATCAATAGACAGATAGAACATGACATAGAATACTGTATCAATAGACAGATAGAACATGATGTACAATACTGTATCAATAGACAGACAGAACGTGATGTAGAATGCTGTATCAATAGACAGATAGAACGTGACGTAGAATACTGTATCAAAAGAAAGATAAAACGTGATGTAGGTTCCTGTATCAATAGACAAATAGAACGTGATGAAGAACAATGTATCAATAGACAGATAGAACGTGATGTAGAATGCTTTATCAATAGACAGAGAGAACGTGATGTAGAATACTGTATCAATAGACAGAAAGAACGTGATGAAGAACAATGTATCAATAGACAGATAGAACGTGACGTAGAATACTGTATCAATAGACAGATAAAACGTGATGTAGAACACTGAATCAATAGACGAATAGACTGTGATGTAGAATACTGTATCAATAGACTGAGCGAACGTGACGTACAATCCTGAATCAATAGACAGATAGAACGTGACGTAGAATACTGTATCAAAAGAAAGATAGAACGTGACGTAGGTTCCTGTATCAATAGACAGATAGAACGTGACATAGAATACTGTATTAATAGACAGATAGAATGTGATGTAGAATACTGTATCAATAGACAGATAGAACGTGACGTAGAATACTGTATCAATAGACAGATAGAACATGATGTAGAATACTGTATCAATAGACAGATAGAACGTGATGTAGGTTCCTCTATCAATAGACAGATAGAACGTGATATAGAATACTCTATCAAAAGAAGGATAGAACGTGATGTAGAATGCTGTATCAATAGACAGAACGTGATGAAGAATAATGTATCAATAGACAGATAGAACGTGACGTAGAATACTGTATCAACAGATGACTGACAGAACGTGACGTAGAATACTGTATCAATAGACAGATAGAACATGATGTAGAATACTGTATCAATAGACAGATAGAACGTGATGTAGGTTCCTCTATCAATAGACAGATAGAACGTGATATAGAATACTCTATCAAAAGAAAGATAGAACGTGATGTAGAATGCTGTATCAATAGACAGATAGAACGTGATGAAGAATAATGTATCAATAGACAGATAGAACGTGACGTAGAATACTGTATCAATAGACAGATAGAACGTGACATAGAATACTGTATTAATAGACAGATAGAATGTGATGTAAAATACTGTATTAATAGACAGATAGAATGTGATGTAAAATACTGTATCAATAGACAGATATATTGTGATGTAGAATATTTTATAAATAGACAGATAGAACGTGACGTAGAATACTATTTCAATAGACAGATAGAACGTGATATACAATACAGTATTAATAGTAAGATAGAACATGATGTAGAATACTGTATCAAAAGATGACAGAGAGAACGTGATGTAGAATACTGTATCAATAGACAGATAGAACGTGAAGTAGAATACTGTATTGATAAACAGATAGAACGTGATATACTATATTTTATCAATAGACAAATAGAATGTGACGTAGAATAATGTATCAATAGAGAGATAGAACTTGATATATAACATTGTATCAATAGACAGATAGAACGTGATGTAGAATGCTGTATCAATAGACAGATATACTGTTATGTACAATACTGCATCAATAGACAGATAGAACGTGATGTAGAATACTGTATCAATAGACAGATAGACAGAAATGTAGAATACTATATCAATAGAAAGATAGAATGCGATGTAGAATACTGTGTCAATAGAGAGATAGAACTTTATGTACAATACTGTATCAATAGACTGACAGAACGTAACGTAGAATACTGTATCAATAGACAGATAGAACGTGAAGTAGAATACTGTATTGATAAACAGATAGAACGTGATATACTATATTTTATCAATAGACAAATAGAATGTGACGTAGAATACTGTATCAATAGATGACAGAATGTGATGTAGAACACTGTATCAATAAACAGATAGAACGTGATATAGAATACTGTATCAATAGACAGACAGAACGTGATGTACAATACTGCATCAATAGACAGATAGACTGTGATGTAGAATACTGTATCAATTGATAGATAGAACGTGATGTAGAATACTGTATCAATAGACAGATAGACTGTGATGTAGAATACTGTATCAATTGATAGATAGAACGTGATGTAGAATACTGTATCAATAGACAGATAGACAGTGATGTAAAATACTATATCAATAGACAGATAGAACGCGATGTAGAATACTGTGTCAATAGAGAGATAGAACTTTGTGTACAATACTGTATCAATAGACAGATATTACGTGATGTAGAATACTGTATCAATAGACAGATAGAATTAGACGTAGAATACTGTATTAATATACAGATAACAGGTGATGTAGAAGACTGTATGAATAGACAGATAGAATGTGATTTAGAACACTGTATCAATAGACAGAGCGACCGTCATGTAGAATACTGTATTAATAGACAGATAGAATGTGATATAGAATACTGTTTAAATAGACAGATAGAATGTGACGTAGAATACTGTATCAATAGACAGACAGAACGTGATGTACAATACTGCATCAATAGACAGATAGACTGTGATGTAGAATACTGTATCAATAGACAGATAGAACGTGATGTAGAATACTGTATCAATAGACAGATAGACTGTGATGTAGAATACTGTATCAATAGACAGATAGAATGTGATGTAGAATACTGTATCAATAGACGGATAGAACGTGATGTAGAATACTGTATCAATAGACAGATAGACAGTGATGTAGAATACTATATCAATAGACAGATAGAACGCGATGTAGAATACTGTGTGAATAGAGAGATAGAACTTTGTGTACAATACTGTATCAATAGACAGATAGTACGTGATGTAGAATACTGTATCAATAGACAGATAGAACGTGATGTAGAATACTGTATCAATAGACAGATAGAACTTGACGTAGAATACTGTATCAATAGAAAGTTATAACATGATGTAGAACACTATAGACAGCTAGATTGTGATGTACAATACTGTTTCAATAGACAGATAGAACGAGACGTAGAATACTGTATTAATAGACAGATATACTGTTATGTAGAATACTGTATCAATAGACAGATAGAACGTGATGTAGAATACTGTATCAATAGACAGATAGACAGAAATGTAGAATACTATATCAATAGAAAGATAGAATGCGATGTAAAATCCTGTGTCAATACAGACATAGAACTTTGTGTACAATACTGTATCAATAGACAGATAGAACGTGACTTAGAATACTGTATTCATAAACAGATAGAACGTGATGTACTATATTGTATCAATAGACAAATAGAATGTGACGTAGAATACTGTATCAATAGAGTGATAGAACGTGATGTAGAATATTGTATTAATAGACAGATAGAACGTGACGTAGAATACTATTCCAATAGACAGATAGAACGTGATATACAATACTGTATCAATAGAAACATAGAACATGATGTAGAATACTGTATCAATAGATGACTGAGAGAACGTGACGTAGAATACTGTATTAATAGACATACAGAACGTGATATACAATATTGTATCAATAGAAAGATAAAGCATGATGTAGAACACTGTATCTACAGATGACAGACAGAACGTGACGTAGAATACTGTATAAACAGATAGAACGTAATGTACTATATTGTATCAATAGACAAATAGAATGTGACGTAGAATACTGTATCAATAGACAGATATAACGTGATGTACAATACTGTATCAATAGATGACAGAACATGATGTAGAATGCTGTATCACTAGACAAACAGAATGTGATGTATAACACTGTATCAATAGACAGAGCGACCATGATGTAGAATACTGTATTAATAGACAGATATAATGTGATATAGAATACTGTATAAATAGACAGATAGAACGTGACGTAGAATACTGTATCAATAGACAGACAGAACGTAATGTACAATACTGCATCAATAGACAGATAGACTGTGATGTAGAATACTGTAACAATAGACAGATGGAATGTGATGTAAAATACTGTATCAATTGACAGATAGAACGTGATGTAGAATACTGTATCAATAGACAGATAGAACGTGATGTAGAATACTGTATCAATAGACAGATAGAACTTGACATAGAATACTGTATCAATAGAAAGTTATAACATGATGTAGAACACTATAGACAGCTAGATTGTGATGTACAATACTGTTTCAATAGACAGATAGAACGAGACGTAGAACACTGTATTAATAGACAGATATACTGTTATGTAGAATACTGTATCAATAGACAGATAGAACGTGATGTATAATACTGTATCAAAAGACAGCTAGAAGGTGATGTAGGTTCCTGTATCAATAGACAGATAGAACGTGATGTAGAATACTGTATCAAAAGAAAGATCTAACGTGATGTAGAATGCTGTATCAATAGAAAGATAGAACGTGATGAAGAATAATGTATCAATAGACAGATAGAACGTGACGTAGAATACTGTATCAATAGACAGATAAAACATGATGTAGAATAATGTATCAATAGACAGATAGAACGTGACGTAGAATACTGTATAAATAGAGAGATAGAAAGTGACGTAGAATACTATATTAATAGACAGATAGAATGTGATGTAGAATACTGTATCAATAGACAGATAGATTGTGCTGTAGAATACTGTATCAATAGACAGATAGATTGTGATGTAGAATACTGTTTCGATAGACAGATAGAACGTGACGTAGAATACTATTTCAATAGACAGATAGAACGTGATATACAATACTGTATCAATAGAAACATAGAACATGATGTAGAATACTGTATCAATAGATGACTGAGAGAACGTGACGTAGAATACTGTATCAATAGACAGATAGAACGTAACGTAAAATACTGTATTAATAGACAGATAGAATGTGATGTAGAATACTGTATCAATAGACAGATAGAACGTGACGTAGAATACTGTATCAATAGACAGATAGAACGTAATGTAGAATACTGTATCAATAGACAAATAGAACGTGACGTAGAATACTGTATCAATAGACAGATAGAACGTGACGTAGAATACTGTATCAATAGACAGACAGAACGTGATGTAGAATACCGTATTGATCAACAGATAGAACGTTATGTACTATATTGTATCAATAGACAAATAGAATGTGACGTAGAATACTGTATCAATAGACAGATAGAACGTGATGTAGAATGCTGTATCACTAGACAAACAGAACGTGATGTAGAATACTGTATCAATAGACAGATAAACTGTGATGTAGAATACTGTATCAATAGACAGATAGAACTAGACATAGGTTCCTGTATCAATAGACAGATAGAACATGATGTAGAATACTATATCAATAGGTAGATAGAACGTGACGTAGAATACTGTATCAATAGACAGACAGAACGTGATGTACAATACTGTATCAATAGACAGATAGACTGTGATGTAGAATACTGTATCAATAGACAGATAGACTGTGATGTAGAATACTGTATCAATAGACAGATAGAACTAGACATAGGTTCCTGTATCAATAGACAGATAGAACGTGACATAGAATACTATATCAATAGACCGATAGAACGTGACGTAGAATACAGTATTAATAGACGAATGGAATGTGATGTAGAATACTGTATCAATAGACAGATAGAATGTTATGTAGAACACCGTATCAATAGACAGACAGAACGTTACGTACAATACTGTATTAATAGACAGATATAACGTGATGTAGAATACTGTATCAACAGACAGATAGAACGTGATGTACTATATTGGATCAAGAGACAAATAAAATGTCATGTACAATACTGTATCAATAGAGAGATAGAACGTGATGTACAATACTGTATCAATAGACAGACAGAACGTGATGTAGAATGCTGTATCACTCGTCAAACAGAATGTGATGTAGAATACAGTATCAATAGATAGATATAACGTGACGTAGAACACTGAATCAATAGACAAATAGACTGTGATGTAGAATACTGCATCAATAGAGTGAGCGAACGTGACGTAGAATACTTTATCAATAGACAGATAAAACGTGACGTAGAATACTGTATCAATAGACAGATAGAACGTGATGTAGAATACTGTATCAATAGACAGATAGAACGTGACGTAGAATACTACATCAATTAAGAGATAGAACGTGATGTAGAATAATGTATCAATAGACAGATAGAACGTGACGTAGAATACTGTATCAATAGAGAGATAGAACGTGACGTAGAATTCTATATTAATAGACAGATAGAACGTTACGTAGAATACTGTATTAATAGACAGATAGAATGTGATGTAGAATACTGTATCAATAGACAGATAGATTATGATGTAGAATACTGTATCAATAGACAGATAGAACGTGACGTAGAATACTATTTCAATAGACAGATAGAACGTGATATACAATACTGTATCAATAGAAAGATAGAACATGATGTAGAATACTGTATCAATAGATGACAGACAGAACGTGACGTAGAATACTGTATCAATAGACAGATAGAACGTTTTGTAGAATACTGTATCAATAGACAAATAGAACGTGATGTACTATATTGTATCAATAGACAAATAGAATGTGACGTAGATTACTGTATCAATAGACATATAGAACGTGATATACAATACTGTATCAATAGACAGACAGAACGTGATGTAGAATGCTGTATCACTAGACAATCAGAACGTGATGTAGAATACTGTATCAATAGACAGAAAGAACATGACGTAGAATACTGTATCAATAGACAGACAGAACGTGATGTACAATACTGTATCAATAGACAGATAGACTGTCATGTAGAATACTGTATCAATAGACAGATAGAACGTGATGTAGAATACTGTTTCAATAGACAGATAGACTGTGATGTAGAATACTGTATCAATAGACAGATAGAACGTGATGTAGAATACTGTATCAATAAACAGATAGACAGTGATGTAGAATACTATATCAATAGACAGATAGAACACGATGTAGAATACTGTGTGAATCGAGAGGTAGAACTTTGTGTACAATACTGTATCAATAAACAGATAGAACGTGATGTAGAATACTGTATCAATAGACAGATAGACAGTGATGTAGAATACTATATCAATAGACAGATAGAACACGATGTAGAATACTGTGTGAATAGAGAGATAGAACTTTGTGTACAATACTGTATCAATAGACATATAGTACGTGATGTAGAATACTGTATTAATAGACAGATAGAACGTGATGTAGAATACTGTATCAATAGACAGATAGAACTTGACGTAGAATACTGTATCAATAGAAAGTTATAACATGATGTAGAACACTATAAACAGCTAGATTGTGATAGACTGTCATGTAGAATACTGTATCAATAGACAGATAGACTGTCATGTAGAATACTGTTTCAATAGACAGATAGAAC
The DNA here is from genome assembly GCF_947568905.1 of Ostrea edulis. Taxonomy (NCBI): domain Eukaryota; kingdom Metazoa; phylum Mollusca; class Bivalvia; order Ostreida; family Ostreidae; genus Ostrea; species Ostrea edulis. Next base: position 16,484,562 of record NC_079170.1, on the reverse strand, counting down.
GAGACGTAGAATACTGTATTAATAGACAGATATACTGTTATGTAGAATACTGTATCAATAGACAGATAGAACGTGATGTATAATACTCTATCAAAAGAGGAATAGAACGTGATGTAGGTTCCTGTATCAAAAGACAGATAGAACGTGATGTAGAATACTGTATCAAAAGAAAGATAGAACGTGATGTAGAATGTTGTATCAATAGACAGATAGAACGTGATGAAGAATAATGTATCAATAGACAGATAGAACGGGACGTAGAATACTGTGTGAATAGAGAGATAGAACGTGATGTATAATAATGTATCAATAGACAGATAGAACGTGACGTAAAATACTGTATTAATAGACAGATAGAATTTGATGTAGAATACTGTATCAATAGACAGATAAAACGTGACGTAGAATACTATTTCAATAGACAGATAGAACGTGATATACAATACTGTGTCAATAGAAACATATAACATGATGTAGAATACTGTATCAATACATGACAGACAGAACATGACGTAGAATACTGTATCAATAGACAGATAGAACGTTATGTAGAATACTGTATCAATAGACAAATAGAATGTGACGTAGAATACTGTATGAATACACAGATAGAACGTAATATACAATAGTGTATCAATAGGCAGTCAGAACGTGATGTAGAATGCTGTATCACTAGACAAACAGAACGTGATGTAGAATACTGTATCAATAGACAGATAGAACGTGACGTAGAATACTCTATCAATAGACAGACAGAACGTGATGTACAATACTGTATTAATAGACAGATAAACAGTGATGTAGAATACTGTATCAATAGACAGATAGAACGTGATGTAAAATACTGTATCAATAGACAGATAAACAGTGATGTACAATACTATATCAATAGACAGATAGAACACGATGTAGAATACTGTGTGAATAGAGAGATAGAACTTTATGTACAATACTGTATCAATAGACAGATAGTACGTGATGTAGAATACTGTATCAATAGACAGATAGAACGTGATGTAGAATACTGTATCAATAGACAGATAGAACGTGATGTAGAATACTGTATCAATAGACAGATAGAACGTGACGTAGAATACTGTATTGATAGACAGATAGATTGTCATGTAGAATACTGTATCAATAGACAGATAGAACGTGACGTAGAATACTGTATCAATTAAGAGATAGAACGTGATGTAGAATAATGTATCAATAGACAGATAGAACGTGACGTAGAATACTGTATGAATAGAGAGATAGAACGTGACGTAGAATACTATATTAATAGACAGATAGAATGTGATGTAGAATACTGTATCAATAGACAGATAGATTGTGATGTAGAATACTGTATCAATAGACAGATAGAACGTGACGTAGAATACTATTTCAATAGACAGATAGAACGTGATATACAATACTTTATCAATAGAAACATAGAACATGATGTAGAATACCGTATCAATGGATGACAGAGAGAACGTGACGTAGAATACTGTATCAATAGACAGATAGAACGTGACGTAGAATACTGTATTAATAGACAGATAGAATGTGATGTAGAATACTGTATCAATAGACAGATAGATTGTGATGTAGAATACTGTATCAATAGACCGATACAACGTGACGTAGAATACTATTTCAATAGACAGATAGAATGTGATATACAATACTGTATCAATAGAAACATAGAACATGATGTAGAATACTGTATCAATAGATGACAGACAGAACGTGACGTAGAATACTGTATCAATAGACAGACAGAACGTGATGTAGAATACTGTATTGATCAACAGATAAAACGTTATGTACTATATTGTATCAATAGACAAATAGAATGTGACGTAGATTACTGTATCAATAGACATATAGAACGTGATATACAATACTGTATCAATAGACAGACAGAACGTGATGTAGAATGCTGTATCACTAAACAATCAGAACGTGATGTAGAATACTGTATCAATAGACAGATAGAACGTGACGTAGAATACTGTATCAATAGACAGTCAGAACGTCATGTACAATACTGTTTCAATAGACAGATAAACTGTGATGTAGAATACTGTATCAATAGACAGATAGAACGTGACTTAAAATACTGTATTGATAAACAGATAGAACGTGATGTACTATATTGTATCAAAAGACAAATAGAATGTGACGTAGAATACTTTATCAATAAAGAGATAGAACGTGATGTTTAATACTGTATCAATAGACAGACAGAACGTGATGTAGAATGCTGTATCACTAGACAAACAGAATGTGACGTAGAATACTGTTTCAATAGACAGATAAAACGTGACATAGAAAACTGAATTAATAGAGAGATAGAATGTGATATAGAATACTGTATCAATAGACAGATAGAACTTGATGTAGAATACCGTATCAATAGACAGACAGAACGTGATATAAAATACTGTATCAATAGACAGATAGACTGTGATGTAGAATACTGTATCAATAGACAGATAGAACGTGATGTAGAATACTGTTTCAATAGACAGATAGACAATGATGTAGAATACTATATCAATAGACAGATAGAAAGCGATGTAGAATACTGTGTCGATAGAGAGATATAACTTTGTGTACAATACTGTATCAATAGACAGATAGTACGTGGTGTAGAATACTGTATCAATAGACAGATAGAACGTGATGTAGAATACTGTATCAATAGACAGATACAAAATTTGGAGAACACTACAGACAAATAGGTTTTGATGTACAATACTGTTTCAATAGACAGATAGAAGTAGACGTAGGTTCCTCTATCAATAGACAGAGAGAACGTCATGTAGAATACTGTATCAAAAGAAAGATAGAACGTGATGTAGAATACTATATCAATAGGCAGATAGAACGTGACGTAGAATACTGTATCAATAGACAGATAAAAGGTAACGTAGAAATCTGTATCAATAGACTGATAGAACGTGACATAGAATACTGTATCAATAGACTGATCGAACGTGTCGTAGAATACTGTATTAATAGACGAATGGAATGTGATGTAGAATTCTGTAACAATAGACAGATAGAATGTGATGTAGAACACCGTATCAATAGACAGACAGAACGTAACATACAATACTTTATAAATAGACAGATAGAACGTGATGTAGAATACTGTATCAAGAGACAGATAGAACGTGATGTACTATATTGGATCAAGAGACAAATAAATTGTCACATACAATACTGTATCAATAGAGAGATAGAGCGTGATGTACAATACTGTATCAATAGACAAACAGAACGTGATGTAGAATGCTGTATCACTCGACAAACAGAATGTGATTTAGAATACTGTATCAATAGACAGATAGAACGTGACATAGAATACTGTATTAATAGACAGATGGAATGTGATGTAGAATACTGTATCAATAGATAGATAGAACGTGACGTAGAATACTGTATCAATAGACAGATAGAAAGTGATGTAAAACACTGAATCAATAGACAAATAGACTGTGATGTAGAATACTGCATTAATAAACTGTGCGAACGTGACGTAGAATACTTTATCAATAGACAGATAGAACGTGACGTAGAATACTGTATCAAAAGAAAGATAGAACGTGACGTTGCTCCCTGTATCAATAGACAGATGGAACGTGACATAGAATACTGTATTAATAGACAGATAGAATGTGGTGTAGAATACTATATCAATAGACAGTTAGAATGTGATGTAGAATACTGTATCAATAGACAGATAGAACGTGACATAGAATACTATTTCAATAGACAGATAGAACGTGATATACAATACTGTATCAATAGAAAGATAAAACATGATGTAGAACACTGTATCAATAGATGACAGACTGAACGTGAAGTAGAATACTGTATTAATAGACAGATAGAACGTGATGTAGAATACTGTATCAATAGACAGATAGAACGTGATATAGAATACTGTATTGATAAACAGATAAAACGTGATGTACTATATTGTATCAAAAGACAAATAGAACGTGACGTAGAATACTTTATCAATAAAGAGATATAACGTGATGTTTAATACTGTATCAATAGACAAACAGAACGTGATGTAGAATGCTGTATCACTAGACAAACAGAATGTGAAATAGAATACTGTTTCAATAGACAGATAGAACGTGACATAGAAAACTGTATTAATAGACAGATAGAATGTGATATAGAATACTGTATCAATAAACAGATAGAACTTGACGTAGAATGCCGTATCAATAGACAGACAGAACGTGATATACAATACTGTATCAATAGACAGATAGACTATGATTTAGAATACTGTACCAATAGACAGATAGAACGTGATGTAGAATACTGTATCAATAGACAGATAGACTGTGATGTAGAATCCTGTATCAATAGACAGATAGAACGTGATGTTATATACTGTTTCAATAGACAGATTGACAATGATGTAGAATACTATATCAATAGACAGATAGAAGGTGATGTAGAATACTGTGTCAATAGAGAGATAGAACTTTGTGTACAATACTGTATCAATAGACAGATAGTACGTGATGTAGAATACTTTATCAATAGACAGATAGAACGTGATGTAGAATACTGTATCAATAGACAGATAGAACTTGACGAAGAATACTGTATCAATAGACAGATAGAACAGGATGTAGAACACTATAGACATCTAGCTTGTGATGTACAATACTGTTTCAATAGACAGATAAAACGAGACGTAGGTCCCTGTATGAATAGAAAGATAGAACGTGATGTAGAATACTGTCTCAAAAGAAAGATAAAACGTGATGTAGAACACTGTCTCAATAGACAGAGAGACCGTGATGTAGAATACTGTATCAATAGACAGATATAACTTGATGTAAAATACTGTATCAATAGATAGATAGAACGTAATGTACAATACTGTATCAATAGACAGAGAAAACGTGATGTAGAATACTGTATCAATAGACAGATAGATCATGATGTAGAATACTGTATCAATAGACAGATAGAATTTGACGTAGAAAACTGTATCAATTAACAGATAGAACGTGACGTAGAATACTGTATTAATAGACAGATAGAATGTGATGTAGAATACTATATCAATAGACAGATAGAATGTGATGTAGAATACTGTATCAATAGACAGATATAACGTGATGTAGAATACTGTATCAATAGACAGATAGAACGTGATATAGAATACTGTATTGATAAACAGATAGAACGTGATGTACTATATTGTATGAAAAGACAAATAGAATGTGACGTAGAATACTTTATCAATAAAGAGATAGAACGTGATGTTTAATACTGTATCAATAGACAGATAGAACGTGATGTAGAATACTGTATCAATAGACAGATAGACTGTGATGTAGAATACTGTATCAATAGACAGATAGAACGTGATGTAGAATACTGTTTCAATAGACAGATAGAACTTGACGAAGAATACTGTATTAATAGAGAGATATAACTTTGTGTACCATACTGTATCAATAGACAGATTGTACGTGATGTAGAATACTGTATCAATAGACAGATAGAACTTGACGTAGAATACTGTATCAATAGACAGATAGAACATGATGTAGTACACTATAGACAGATAAATTGTCATGTGCAATACTTTTTCAATAGACAAATAGAACGAGACGTAGGTCCCTATATCAATAGACAGATAGAACGTGATGTAGAATACTGTATCAATAGACAGATAGAGTGTGATGTAGAATACTGTATCAATAGAAAGATAGAACGCGATGTAGAATACTGTGTCAATAGAGAGATATAACTTTGTGTACCATCCTGTATCAATAGACAGATAGTACGTGATGTAGAATACTGTATCAATAGACAGATAGAACTTGACGTAGAATACTGTATCAATAGACAGATAGAACATGATGTAGTACACTATAGACAGATAAATTGTCATGTGCATTACTTTTTCAATAGACAAATAGAACGAGACGTAGGTCCCTATATCAATAGACAGATAGAACGTGATGTAGAATACTGTATCAAAAGAAAGATAGAACATGATGTAGAATACTATATCAATAGAAAGATAGAAAGTGACGTAGAATACTGTATCAATAGACAGATAGAACGTGACATAAAATACTGTATTAATAGACAGATAGATTGTGATGTAAAATACTGTATCAATAGACAGATAGAACGTGATGTAGAATAATGTATCAATAGACAGATAGAACGTGATGTAGAATACTGTATCAATATATAGGTAGAACGTGATGTAGAACACTGTATCAATAGACAGATAGAACGTGATGTACAATGCTGTATTAATAGACATATAGAATGTGATGTAGAATACTGTATCAATAGAAAGATAGAATGTGACAAAAAATACCGTATCAACAGACAGATAAAACGTGATCTAGAACACTCTATCATTAGACACACAAAACGTGACGTTGAATACTATATCAATAGACAGAGAAACTGTGATGTAGAATACTGAATCAATAGACAGATATACTGTTATGTAGAATATTGTATCAATAGACTGAGCGAACATGATTTAGAATACTTTATCAATAGACAGACAGAACGTGATGGAAAATACTGTATTAATAGAAAGACAAAACGTGATGTAGAATAATGAATCAATAAACAGATATACAGTTATGTAGAATACTGTATCATTAGACTGAGCGAATGTGATGTAAAATACTGTATCAATAGACACATAGAACTTGATGTAGACTGCTGTATCAATAGACAGATAGAATGTGAAGAAAATACTATTAAAATAGACAGAGAGAACGTGACGTACAATACTGTGTCAATAGAAAGATATAACCTGACCTAGAATACTGTGTCAATAGACAGATAGAACGTGACGTAGAATAGTGTATCTATGAACAAATAGAACGTGATGTAGAGTACTGTATCAATAGACATATAGACTGTGATGTAGAATACTGTATCAATAGACAGATAGAATATGATCTAGAATACTGTATCTCTAGACAAATAAAACGTGATGTAGAATACTTTATAAATAGACAGATAGAATGTGATGTACAACACTGTATCAATAGACAAATAGAACGTGACGTAGAAAACTGTATCAATAGAGAAATAGAACGTGATGTACAATTCTGTATCAATTGACAGACAGAACGTCATGTAGAATGCTTTATCACTAGACAAACAGAACGTGATGAAAAATACTGTATCAATACACAGATAGACTGTAATGTTGAATACTCTTTCAATAGACAGATAGAACGTGATGTAGAACACTGTATCAATAGACAGATAGACTGTGATGTAGAATACTATATCAATAGACAGATAGAACGTGATGTAGAATACTGTATCAATAGACAGATAGATAGTGATGTAGAATACTATATCAATAGACAGATAGAAGGCGAGGTAGAGTACTGTGTCAAGAGAGAGATTTAACTTTGTGTAAAATACTGTATCAATAGACAGATAGAACGTGATGTAGAATACTGTATCAATAGACAGATATAACTTGACGTAGAAAATTGTATCAATAGACAGATAGAACATGATGTAGAACACTATAGAAAGATAGATTGCGATGTACAATACTGTTTCACTAGACAGATAGAACGAGACGTAGGTCCCTGTATCAACAGACAGATAGAACGTGATGTAGAATTCTGTATCAAAAGAAAGATAAAACGTGATGTAGGTTCCTGTAGCAATTGACAGATATAACGTGATGTATAATACTGTATCAATAGACAGATAAATCGTGATGTAGAATACTGTATCAATAGACAGATAGAACGTGACGTTGAATCCTGTATTAATAGACAGATAGAATGTGATGTACAATACTGTATCAATAGAAAGATAGAACGTGACATAGAATACTGTATCAATAGACAGATAGAACGTGACGTAGAATACTGTATCAATAGAAAGATAGAACATGATGTAGAACACTGTAGCAATAGATGACAGACAGAACCTGACGTAGAATACTGTATCAATCGACAGATAGAACGTGATGAAGAATACTGTATAAATAGACAGATATAATGTGACGTAGAATACAGTATTAATAGACCGATCGAATACTGTATTAATATACAGATAACAGGTGATGTAAAATACTGTATGAATAGACAAATAGAATGTGATTTAGAACACTGTATGAATAGACAGATCTATCGTGATGTAGAACACTGTATCAATAGACAGACAGAACGTGATCTAGAATACTGTATCAACAGAAAAATAGAACTTTAGATAAAATGTGATGTACTATACTGTATCAATAGACAGATAGAATGTGATGTAAAATACTGTATTAATAGAGAGATAGAACGTGATGTAGAATACTGTATCAATAAACAGATAGACTGCGATGTAGAATACTGTATCAATAAAAAGATAGACTGCGATGTAGAATACTGTATCAATAGACAGATAGAACGTGATGTAGAACACTGTCTCAATAGACAGAGAGACCGTGATGTAGAATACTGTATCAATAGACAGATAGAACTTGATGTAAAATACTGTATCAATAGACAGATAGAATATAATGTACAATACTGTATCAAAAGACAGAGAGAACGTCATGTAGAATACTGTATCAATAGACAGATAGATCATAATGTAGAATACTGTATCAATAGACAGATAGAATTTGACGTAGAAAACTGTATTAATAGACAGATAGAACGTGACGTAGAATACTGTATCAATAGACAGATATAACGTGTTGTTGAATACTGTTTCAATATACAGATAGAACGTGACGTAGAATACTATATCAATAGACAGACATAATGTGACGTAGAATACTTTATAAATAGACAGACTGAACATGATGTAGAATACTGTTTCATTACACAGATAGAACATGGTGTAGAACACTGTATCAATAGACAGATATAACCTTATCTAAAATACTGTATGAATAGACAGAGAGAACGTGATGTGCAATACTATATGAAAAGACAGATAGAATGTAATATAGAATACTGTATCAATGGACAGATAGAACGTGATGTGCAATACTGTATCAAAAGACAGATAGACTGCGATGTAGAATACTTTATCAGTAGACAGATAGAACGTGATGTAAAATACTGAATCAAAAGACAGATAGAATGTGAAGTAGAATATTGTATCAATAGACAGATAGAACGTGATGTAGAATAGTGTATCAATAGACAGAGAGACCGTGATGTAGAATACTGTATCAATAAACAGATAGAACTTGATGTAAACTACTGTATCAATAGACAGATATAACGTAATGTACGATACTGTATCAATAGACAGATAGAACGTGATGTAGAATACTGTATCAATAGACAGATAGAACGTGATGTACACTATTGTGTCAATAGACATATAGAATGTGATTTAGAATACTGTATCAATAGAAAGATAGAACCTGACAAAGAATACCGTATGAACAGACAGATAGATCGTGATGTAGAATACTGTATCAATAAACAGACAAAACGTAATGTAGAATACTGAATTAATAGACAGATTTACTGTTATGTAGAATACTGTATCAATAGACTGATAGAACTTGATGTAGAATACTGTATCAATAGACAGATAGAACGTGACGTAGAATACTGTATCAATAGACAGATAGAACCTGACGTAAAATACTATTTCAATAGACAAATAGAACATGATCTACAATACTGTATCAATAGAAAGATAGAACATGATGTAGAACACTGTATCAATAGACAGCCGGAACGTGACGTAGAATTCTGTATCAATAGACAGATAGACTGTGATGTACAATACTGTATCAATAGACATATAGACTGTAATGTAGAATACTGTATCAATAGACATGTAGAACGTGATGTAGAACAGTGAATCAATAGACAGATAGAATGTGATGTAGAACACTGTATCAATAGACAAATAGAACATGACGTAGAACACTGTATCAATATATAGATAGAACGTGATGTGCAATACTGTATCATTAGACAGATAGAACGTGACGTAGAAGACTGCAGCAATAGACAGATAGAACCTGACGTAGAACACTGTATCAGTAAACAGATAGAAAGTGACGTAGAACACTGTATCAATAGACAGACAGAACGTGCCGTAGAATACTGTATCAATAGACAGATAGATCGTGATATACAATACTGTATCAATAGACATATATACTGTGATGTAGAATACTGTATCAATAGACAGATAGAACGTCACGTAGAATACTCTATCAATAGACAGATAGAACGTGAAGTAAAATACTATTATAATAGACAGAGAGAACGTGACGTACATTACTGTATCAATAGAAAGATAGAACATCATGTAGAACACTGTATCAATAGATAAACGTAACGTGACGTAGAACACTGTATCAATAGAAAGACAGAACGTGCCGTAGAATATTGTATATATAGACAGATATATTATGATTTACAATAGTGAATGAATAGACAGATAGAACGTGACGTAGAATACTGTATCAATAGACAGATAGAACGTTATGTACAATACTGTATCAATAGACAGATAGAACGTGACGTAGAAAACTGTATCAATAGACAGATAGAACGTGATGTAGAACACTGTATCAATAGACAGATAGACTGTCATGTAGAATACTGTATCAATAGACAGATAGAACGTGATGTAGAATAATGTATCAATAGACAGATACACAGTGATGTAGAATACTATATCAATAGACAGATGGAAGGCGAGGTAGAGTACTGTGTCAATATAGAGATAGAACTTTGTGTAAAATACTGTATCAATAGACAAATAGAACTTGATGTAAAATACTGTATCAATAGACAGATAAAACGTAATGTACAATACTGTATCAAAAGACAGAGAGAACGTGATGTAGAATACTGTATCAATAGACAGATAGATCATGATGTAGAATACTGTATCAATAGACAGATAGAATTTGACGTAGAAAACTGTATTAATAGACAGATAGAACGTGACGTAGAATACTGTATCAATAGACAGATACAACGTGTTGTAGAATACTGTTTCAATATACAGATAGAACGTGACGTAGAATACTATATCAATAGACAGACAGAATGTGACGTAGAATACTTTATAAATAGACAGACTGAACATGATGTAGAATACTGTTTCATTACACAGATAGAACATGGTGTAGAACACTGTATCAATAGACAGATATAACCTTATCCAGAATACTGTATCAATAGTCAGATAGAACGTGATGTGCAATACTATATGAAAAGACAGATAGAATGTAATGTAGAATACTGTATCAATAGACAGATAGAACGTGATGTGCAATACTGTATCAAAAGACAGGTAGACTGTGATGTAGAATACTTTATCAATAGACAGATAGAACGTGATGTAAAATACTGAATCAAAAGACAGATAGAATGTGACGTAGAATATTGTATCAATAGACAGATAGAACGTGATGTAGAATAGTGTATCAATAGACAGATAGAACTTGATGTAAACTACTGTATCAATAGACAGATATAACGTAATGTACGATACTGTATCAATAGACAGATAGAACGTGATGTAGAATACTGTATCAATAGACAGATAGAACGTGATGTACACTATTGTGTCAATAGACATATAGAATGTGATTTAGAATACTGTATCAATAGAAAGATAGAACCTGACAAAGAATACCGTATGAACAGACAGATAGATCGTGATGTAGAATACTGTATCAATAGACAGACAAAACGTAATGTAGAATACTGAATCAATAGACAGATATACTGTTATGTAGAATACTGTATCAATAGACTGATAGAACTTGATGTAGAATACTGTATCAATAGACAGATAGAACGTGACGTAGAATACTGTATCAATAGACAGATAGAACCTGACGTAAAATACTATTTCAATAGACATATAGAACATGATCTACAATACTGTATCAATAGAAAGATAGAACATGATGTAGAACACTGTATCAATAGACAGCCGGAACGTGACGTAGAATTCTGTATCAATAGACAGATAGATCGTGATGTACAATACTGTATCAATAGACATATAGACTGTAATGTAGAATACTGTATCAATAGACCTGTAGAACGTGATGTAGAACAGTGAATCAATAGACAGATAGAATGTGATGTAGAACACTGTATCAATAGACAAATAGAACATGACGTAGAACACTGTATCAATATATAGATAGAACGTGATGTGCAATACTGTATCATTAGACAGATAGAACGTGACGTAGAAGACTGCAGCAATAGACAGATAGAACCTGACGTAGAACACTGTATCAGTAAACAGATAGAAAGTGACGTAGAACACTGTATCAATAGACAGACAGAACGTGCCGTAGAATACTGTATCAATAGACAGATAGATCGTGATATACAATACTGTATCAATAGACATATATACTGTGATGTAGAATACTGTATCAATAGACAGATAGAACGTGACGTAGAATACTGTATCAATAGACAGATAGAACGTGAAGTAAAATACTATTATAATAGACAGAGAGAACGTGACGTACAATACTGTATCAATAGAAAGATAGAACATCATGTAGAACACTGTATCAATAGATAAACGGAACGTGACGTAGAACACTGTATCAATAGAAAGACAGAACGTGCCGTAGAATATTGTATATATAGACAGATATATTATGATTTACAATAGTGAATGAATAGACAGATAGAACGTGACGTAGAATACTGTATCAATAGACAGATAGAACGTTATGTACAATACTGTATCAATAGACAGATAGAACGTGACGTAGAAAACTGTATCAATAGACAGATAGAACGTGATGTAGAACACTGTATCAATAGACAGATAGACTGTCATGTAGAATACTGTATCAATAGACAGATAGAACGTGATGTAGAATAATGTATCAATAGACAGATAGACAGTGATGTAGAATACTATATCAATAGACAGATGGAAGGCGAGGTAGAGTACTGTGTCAATATAGAGATAGAACTTTGTGTAAAATACTGTATCAATAGACAGATAGAACTTGATGTAAAATACTGTATCAATAGACAGATAGAACGAAATGTACAATACTGTATCAAAAGACAGAGAGAACGTGATGTAGAATACTGTATCAATAGACAGATAGATCATGATGTAGAATACTGTATCAATAGACAGATAGAATTTGACGTAGAAAACTGTATTAATAGACAGATAGAACGTGACGTAGAATACTGTATCAATAGACAGATACAACGTGTTGTAGAATACTGTTTCAATATACAGATAGAACGTGACGTAGAATACTATATCAATAGACAGACAGAATGTGACGTAGAATACTTTATAAATAGACAGACTGAACATGATGTAGAATACTGTTTCATTACACAGATAGAACATGGTGTAGAACACTGTATCAATAGACAGATATAACCTTATCCAGAATACTGTATCAATAGTCAGATAGAACGTGATGTGCAATACTATATGAAAAGACAGATAGAATGTAATGTAGAATACTGTATCAATAGACAGATAGAACGTGATGTGCAATACTGTATCAAAAGACAGGTAGACTGTGATGTAGAATACTTTATCAATAGACAGATAGAACGTGATGTAAAATACTGAATCAAAAGACAGATAGAATGTGACGTAGAATATTGTATCAATAGACAGATAGAACGTGATGTAGAATAGTGTATCAATAGACAGATAGAACTTGATGTAAACTACTGTATCAATAGACAGATATAACGTAATGTACGATACTGTATCAATAGACAGATAGAACGTGATGTAGAATACTGTATCAATAGACAGATAGAACGTGATGTACACTATTGTGTCAATAGACATATAGAATGTGATTTAGAATACTGTATCAATAGAAAGATAGAACCTGACAAAGAATACCGTATGAACAGACAGATAGATCGTGATGTAGAATACTGTATCAATAGACAGACAAAACGTAATGTAGAATACTGAATCAATAGACAGATATACTGTTATGTAGAATACTGTATCAATAGACTGATAGAACTTGATGTAGAATACTGTATCAATAGACAGATAGAACGTGACGTAGAATACTGTATCAATAGACAGATAGAACCTGACGTAAAATACTATTTCAATAGACATATAGAACATGATCTACAATACTGTATCAATAGAAAGATAGAACATGATGTAGAACACTGTATCAATAGACAGCCGGAACGTGACGTAGAATTCTGTATCAATAGACAGATAGATCGTGATGTACAATACTGTATCAATAGACATATAGACTGTAATGTAGAATACTGTATCAATAGACATGTAGAACGTGATGTAGAACAGTGAATCAATAGACAGATAGAATGTGATGTAGAACACTGTATCAATAGACAAATAGAACATGACGTAGAACACTGTATCAATATATAGATAGAACGTGATGTGCAATACTGTATCATTAGACAGATAGAACGTGACGTAGAAGACTGCAGCAATAGACAGATAGAACCTGACGTAGAACACTGTATCAGTAAACAGATAGAAAGTGACGTAGAACACTGTATCAATAGACAGACAGAACGTGCCGTAGAATACTGTATCAATAGACAGATAGATCGTGATATACAATACTGTATCAATAGACATATATACTGTGATGTAGAATACTGTATCAATAGACAGATAGAACGTGACGTAGAATACTGTATCAATAGACAGATAGAACGTGAAGTAAAATACTATTATAATAGACAGAGAGAACGTGACGTACAATACTGTATCAATAGAAAGATAGAACATCATGTAGAACACTGTATCAATAGATAGACGGAACGTGACGTAGAACACTGTATCAATAGAAAGACAGAACGTGCCGTAGAATATTGTATATATAGACAGATATTTTATGATTTACAATAGTGAATGAATAGACAGATAGAACGTGACGTAGAATACTGTATCAATAGACAGATAGAACGTTATGTACAATACTGTATCAATAGACAGATAGAACGTGACGTAGAAAACTGTATCAATAGACAGATAGAACGTGATGTAGAACACTGTATCAATAGACAGATAGACTGTCATGTAGAATACTGTATCAATAGACAGATAGAACGTGATGTAGAATAATGTATCAATAAACAGAGAGACAGTGATGTAGAATACTATATCAATAGACAGATGGAAGGCGAGGTAGACTACTGTGTCAATATAGAGATAGAACTTTGTGTGAAATACTGTATCAATAGACAGATAGAACGTGATGTAGAATACTGTATCAATAGACAGATAGAACTTGTGGTAGAAAATTGTATCAATAGATAGATGGAACATGATGTAAAACACTATAGAAAGATAGATTGCGATGTACAATACTGTTTCACTAAACAGATAGAACGAGACGTAGGTCCCTGTATCAATAGACAGATAGAACGTGATGTATAATACTGTATCAAGAGAGATAGATCGTGATGTAGAATACTGTATCAATAGACAGATAGAACATGACGTAGAATCCTTTATTAATAGACAGATAGAATGTGATGTACAATACTGTATCAATAGAAAGATAGAACGTGACATAGAATACTGTATCAATAGACAGATAGAACGTGACGTAGAATACAATTTCAATAGACAGATAGAACGTGATGTACAATACTGTATCAATAGAAAGATAGAACATGATGTAGAAAACTGTAGCAATAGATGACAGAGAGAACCTGACGTAGAATACTGTATCAATCGACAGATAGAACGTGATGTAGAATACTGTATGAATAGACAGATATAATGTGACGTAGAATACAGTATTAATAGACCGATGGAATGTGATGTAGAATACTGTATCAATAGACAGATAGAACGTGACGTAGAATACTGTATTAATATACAGATAACAGGTGATGTAGAATACTGTATGAATAGAAAAATAGAATGTGATTTAGAACACTGTATCAATAGACAGATCTATCGTGATGTAGAACACTGTATCAATAGTCAGACAGAACGTGATATAGAATACTGTATCAACAGAAAAATAGAACTTTAGATAAAATGTGATGTACTATACTGTATCAATAGACAGATAGAATGTGATGTAGAATACTATATTAATAGACAGACAGAACGTGAGGTAGAATACTGTATCAATAGACAGATAGACTGTGATGTAGAATACTGTATTAATAGAGAGATAGAACGTGATGTAGAATACTGTATCAATAAACAGATAGACTGCGATGTAGAATACTGTATCAATAGACAGATAGAACGTGATGTAGAACACTGTCCCAATAGATAGAGAGACCGTGATGTAAAATACTGTATCAATAGACAGATAGAACGTAATGTACAATACTGTATCAAAAGACAGAGAGAACGTGATGTAGAATACTGTATCAATAGACAGATAGATCATGATGTAGAATACTGTATCAATAGACAGATAAAATTTGACGTAGCAAACTGTATCAATAGACAGATAGAACGTGACGTAGAATACTGTATCAATAGACAGATACAAGGTGTTGTAGAATACTGTTTCAATATACATATAGAACGTGACGTAGAATACTATATCAATAGACAGACATAATGTAACGTAGAATACTTTATAAATAGACTGACCGAAGATGATGTAGAATACTGTTTCATTACACAGATAGAACATGGTGTAGAACACTGTATCAATAGAAAGATATAACCTGACCTAGAATACTCGATCAATAGACAGATAGAACGTGATGTGCAATACTGTATCAAAAGACAGATAGATTGCGATGTAGAATACTGTATCAATAGACAGATAGAACGTGATGTAAAATACTGAATCAATAGACAGATAGAATGTGATGTAGAATATTGTATCAATAGACAGATAGAACGTGATGTAGAACAGTGTATATATAGACAGAGAGACCGTGATGTAGAATACTGTATCAATAAACAGATAGAACTTGATGTAAACTACTGTGTCAATAGACAGAACGTAGTGTACAATACTGTATCAATAGACAGATAGATCGTGATGTAGAATACTGTATCAATAGACAGATAGAATTTGACTTAGAATACTGTATCAATAGACAGATAGAACTTGACGTAGAATACTGTATCGATAGACAGATACAATGTGTTGTAGAATACTGTATCAATAGACAGACAGAATATGACGTAAAATACTTTATAAATAGATAGAATGTAGAATACTGTTTCAATACACAGATAGAACGTGATGTAGAACACTGTATCAATAGACATATATTACCTGACCTACAATACTGTATCAATAGACAGATAGAACGTGACGTAGAAAAGTGTATCTATAGACAAATACAACGTGATGTAGAATACTGTATCAATTGACATATAGACTGTGATGTAGAATACTGTATCAATAGACAGATAGAACGTGATGTAGAATACTGTATCAATAGACAGATAGACTGTGATGTATAATACTGTATCAATAGACAGATAGAACATGATGTACAATGCTGTATCACTAGATAAACAGAACGTGATTTAGAATACTGTATCAATAGACAGATAGAACGTGATGTACAATACTGTATCAATAGACAGATAGACTGTGATGTAGAATACTGTATCAATAGACAGATGAAACGTGATGTAGAACACTGTATCAATAGACAGATAAACTGTGATGTAAAATCCTGTATCAATAGACAGATAGAACGTGATGTAGAATACTGTATCAATAGACAGATAGAACGCGATGTAGAATACTCTGTCAATAGAGAGATAAAACTTTGTGTACAATACTGTATCAATAGACAGATAGTACGTGATGTAGAATACTGTATCAATAGACAGATAGAACGTGATGTAGAATACTGTATCAATAGACAGATAGAACTTGATGTAGAATACTGTATTAATATACAGATAACAGGTGATGTAGAAGACTTTATGAATAGATAGTTATAATGTGATTTTGAACACTGTATCAATAGACATATCTATCGTGATGTAGAAAACTGTATCAATAGACAGACAGAACGTGATATAGAATCCTGTATCAACAGACAGATAGAACTTTTTGTAGTATACTCTATCAATAGAAAGATATAATGTGATGTAAAATACTGTATTAATAGACATACAGAACGTGATGTAGAATACTGAATCAATAGACAGATATACTGTGATGTAGAATACTGTATTAATAGAGAGATAGAACGTGATGTAGAATACTGTATCAATAAACAAATAGACTGCTATGTAGAATACTGTATCAATAGACAGATAGAACGTGATATAGAACACAGTATCAATAGACAGAGCGACCTTGATGAAGAATACTGTGTCAATAGATAGATAGAACTTGATGTACAATACTGTATCAATAGACAGGTAGAATGTAATGTACAATACTATATCAATAGACAGAGAGAACGTGATGTAGAATACTGTATCAATAGACAGATAGATCATGATGTAGAATATTGTATCAATAGAAAGATACAACGTGTTGTAGAATACTGTATCTATAAACAGATAGAACGTGACGTAGAATACTATATCAATAGACAGTCAGAATGTGACGCAGAATGCTTTATAAATCGACAGACCGAAAATGATGTAGAATACTGTTTCATTAGAAAGATAGAACATGGTGTAGAACACTGTATCAATAAACAGATATAACCTGACCTAGAATACTGTATCAATAGACATATAGAACGTGATGTGCAATACTGTATCAAAAGACAAATGGAATGTGATGTAGAATACTGTATCAATAGACAGATAAAACGTGATGTGCAATACTGTATCAAAAGAGAGATAGAATGTGATGTAGAATACTGTATCAATAGACAGATAGACTGTGATGTAGAATACTGAATCAATAGACTGATAAAACGTGACGTAGAATATTGTATCAATAGACAGATAGAACGTGTTGTAGAATACTGTATAAATAGACAGATAGAACGTGATGTACAAAACTGTATCAATAGACATATAGAATGTGATTTAGAATACTGTATCAATAGACATATCGAACGTGACGAAGAATACTGTATCAACAGAAAGATAGAACGTGATGTAGAAAACTTTATCATTAGACACACAAAACGTGATTTAGAATACTGTATCAATAGACAGACAAAACGTAATGTAGAATACTGAATCAATAGACAGATATACTGTTATGTAGAATACTGTATCAATAGACTGAGCGAATGTGATGTAGAATACTGTATCAATAGACAGATAGAACGTGATGTAGAATACTGTATTAATAGACAGACAAAACGTGATGTAGAATACTGAATCAATAGACAGACAAAACGTGATGTAGAATACTGTATCAATAGACAGACACAACGTGATGTAAAATACTGTATCAATAGACAGACAAAACGTAATGTAGAAAACTGAATCAATAGACAGATATACTGTTATGTAGAATACTGTATCAATACACTGATAGAACGTGATGTAGAATACTATATCAATAAACAGATAGAACGTGACGTAGAATACTGTATCAATAGATAGATATAACCTGACGTAAAATACTATTTCAATAGACAGATAGAACATGATGTACAATACCGTATCAATAGAAAGATAGAACATGATGTAGAACACTCTATCAATAGACAGCCGGAACGTGATGTAGAATACTGTATCAATAGACAGATGGATCGTGATGAACAGTACTGTATCAATAGACATATAGACTGTAATGTAGAATACTGTATCAATAGACAAATATAACATGACGTAGAACACTGTATCAATAGACAGATAGAACGTGATGTGCAATACTGTAACAATAGACAGACAGAACGTGCCGTAGAACACTGTACCAATAGACAGATAGACTGTGATGTAGAATACTGTAACAATAGACAGATAGAACGTGATGTAGAATACTCTGTCAATAAAGAGATATAACTTTGTGTACAATACTGTATCAAAAGACAGATAGTACGTGAAGTAGAATACTGTATCAATAGACAGATAGAACGTGATGTAGAATACTGTATCAATAGACAGATAGAACTTGACGAAGAATACTGTATTAATATACAGATAACAGGTGATGTAGAAGACTGTATGAATAGATAGATAGAATGTGATTTAGAACACTGTATCAATAGACAGATCTATTGTGATGTAGAATACTCTATTAATAGACAGACAGAACGTGATGTAGAATACTGTATCAAAAGACAGATAGACTGCGATGTAGAATACTATATTAATAGAGAGATAGAACGTGATATAGAATACTGTATCAATAAACAGACCGAAGATGATGTAGAATACTGTTTCATTAGACATATATTACCTGACCTACAATACTGTATCAATAGACAGATAGAACGTGACGTAGAGAAGTGTATCTATAGACAAATACAATGTGATGTAGAATACTGTATCGATTGACATATAGATTGTGATGTAGAATACTGTATCAATAAACAGATAGAATGTGATGTAGAATACTTTATGAATAGACAGATAGAATGTGATGTAGAATACTTTATGAATAGACAGATAGAATGTGATGTACAACACTGTATCAATAGACAGATAGAACATGATGTACAACTAGATAAACAGAACGTGATGTAGAAAACTGTATCAATAGACAGATAGAACGTGAGGTAGAATACTGTATCAATAGACAGACAGAACGTGATGTACAATATTGTATCAATAGACAGATAGACTGTGATGTAGATTACAGTATCAATAGACAGATAGAACGTGATGTAGGATATTGTATCAATAGACAGATAGACAGTGATTTAAAATACTATATCAATAGACAGATAGAACCCAATGTAGAATACTCTGTCAATAGAGAGATAGAACTTTGTGT
The DNA here is from genome assembly GCF_947568905.1 of Ostrea edulis. Taxonomy (NCBI): domain Eukaryota; kingdom Metazoa; phylum Mollusca; class Bivalvia; order Ostreida; family Ostreidae; genus Ostrea; species Ostrea edulis. The sequence goes on along the minus strand of NC_079170.1, from coordinate 16,463,708 downwards.
ACAATACTGTATCAATAGACAGATAGCACGTGATGTAGAATACTGTACCAATAGACAGATAGAACGTAATGTAGAATACTGTATCAATAGACAGATAGAATTTGACGTAGACTACTGTATTAATATACAGATAACAGGTGATGTAGAAGACTGTATGAATAGACAGATATAATGTGATTTAGAACACTGTATCAATAGACAGATCTATCGTGATGTAGAACACTGTATCAATAGACAGATAGAACGTGATATAGAATACTGTATCAACAGACAGATAGAACTTTTTGTAGAATACTGTATCAAGAGACAGATAAAATGTGATGTAGAATACTGTATTAATAGACAGACATAACGTGACGTAGAATACTATATCAATAGACAGATAGACTGTGATGTAGAATACTGTATTAATAGAGAGATAGAACGTGATGTAGAATATTGTATCAATAAACAAATAGACTGCGATGTAGAATACTTTATCAATAGACAGAGAGAACGTGATGTAGAACACTGTATCAATAGACAGAGCGACCGTGATGTAGAATACTGTGTCAATAGACAGATAGAACGTAATGTACAATACTGCATCAATAGACAGAGAGAACGTGATGTAGAATACTGTATCAATAGACAGATAGATCATGATGTAGAATACTGTATGAATAGACAGACAAAACGTAATGTAGAATACTGTATCAATAGACAGACAAAACGTGATGTAGAATACTGTATCAATAGACAGATAGATCATGATGTAGAATACTGTATGAATAGACAGACAAAACGTAATGTAGAATACTGTATCAATAGACAGACAAAACGTGATGTAGAATACTGTATCAATAGACAAATATACTGTTATGTAGAATACTGTATCAATAGACTGAGCGAACGTGATGTAGAATACTGTATCAATAGACAGATAGAACGTGATGTAGAATACTGTATTAATAGACAGACAAAACGGGATGTAGAATACTGTATCAATAGACAGAGCGACCGTGATGTAGAATACTGTATCAATAGACAGATAGAACATGATGTACAATACTGTATCAATGGACATGTAGAACGTGATGTAGAACAGTGAATCAATAAACAGATAGACTGCTATGTAGAATACTGTATCAATAGACAGATAGAACGTGATGTAGAACACTGTATCAATAGACAGAGCGACCGTGATGTAGAATGCTGTATCAATAGACAGATAGAACTTGATGTACAATACTGTATCAATAGACAGATAGAATATAATGTACAATACTGTATCAATAGATAGATAGAACGTAATGTACAATACTGTATCAATAGACAGAGAGAAAGTGATGTAGAATACTGTATCAATAATCAATAGACAGATAGATCATGATGTAGAATACTTTATCAATATACAGATAGAACGTGACGTAGAATACTATATCAATAAACAGACAGAATGTGACGTAGAATACTTTATAAATAGACAGATGGAACATGATGTAGAATGCTGTTTCATTACACAGATAGAACATAGTGTAGAGCACTGTATCAATAGACAGATATAACCTTATCTAAAATACTGTATCAATTGAGAGATAGAACGTGATGTGCAATACTATATGAAAAGACAGATAGAATGTGATGTAGAATACTGTATCAATAGACAGATAAAATTTGACGTAGAATACTCTATCAATAGACAGATACAACGTGTTGTAGAACACTATATCAATAGACAGATATAACCTGACTTAGATTAATGTATCAATAGACAGACAGAACGTGATGTGCAATACTGTATCAAAAGACAGATAGAATGTGATGTGGAATACTATATCAATAGACAGATAGAACGTGATGTGCAATACTGTATCAAAAGACAGATAGAATGTGATGTAGAATACTGTATCAAGAGACAGATAGAACGTGATGTAGAATACTGAATCAATAAACAGATAGAACGTGACGTAGAATATTCTATCAATAGACAGATAGAGCGTGTTGTAGAATACTGTATAAATAAACAGATAGAACGTGATGTACAATACTATATAAATAGACATATAGAATGTGATTTAGAATACTGTATCAATAGATAGATAGAACGTGACGAAGAATACCGTATCAACAGAAAGATAGAACGTGATTTAGAAAACTCTATCATTAGACACACAAAACGTGACGTTGAATACTGTATCAATAGACAAACAAAACGTAATGTAGAATACTGAATCAATAGACAGATATACTGTTATGTAGAATACTGTATCAATAGACTGATAGAACCTGACGTAGAATACTGTATCAATAGACAGATAAAACATGATGTACAATACTGTATCAATAGACATGTAGAACGTGATGTAGAAAAGTGATTGAATAGACAAATAGAATGTGATGTACCATACTGTATCAATAGACAAATATAACATGACGTAGAACATTGTATCAATAGATAGATAGAACGTGATGTGCAATATTGTATCAAAAGACAGATATAATGTGATGTAGAATACTGTATCAATAGACAGATAGAACGTGATGTCCAATACTGTATCAAAAGACGATAGAACGTGATGTAGAATACTGTATCAATAGACAGACAAAACGTGATGTAGAATACTGAATCAATAGACAGATATACTGTTATGTAGAATACTGTATCAATTGACTGAGCGAACGTGATGTAGAATACTGTATCAATAGACAGATAGAACGTGATGTAAAATACTCTATTAATAAACAGACAAAACGTGATGTAGAATATTGAATCAATAGACAGATATACTGTTATATAGAATACTGTATCAATAGACTGATAGAACGTAATGTAGAATACTGTATCAATAGACAAATAGAACGTGATGTAGAACACTCTATGATTAGATAGACAGAACGTGACTTAGAATAATAATGACTAAATCCGAAAAGTCCCCAATGACACTTTTTTTTGCCTAAAAGTGTTACTGAAGACCATAACCTGGTCCCCAATAACACTTTTCAGGGGGATAGACTATAGCTCTAACCCCTACCCTAACCATAGTCTTAAAGTCTCAAATTACGCGTAAGACCAATCCCCGGGGGGGGGGGGGTAGTTATGGCAACACATTGCAAAACCAAAGAAATGGACCCTAAAAATGAGTAAGTCCGAAGAATCCACAGGGACACTTTTGAAAAGTCCCCAATAACACTTTTTTGCCTAAAGTCCCCACAAGTGTTATCGAAGATCATAACCGGGTCCCCAATAACACTTTTCAGGAGGGTAGACTATATCCCCTAAGCCTGACCCTAATCATAGTGTTAAAGTTTCAAATTAAGCGGAAGACAAATCCCGGGGGTTAGTTATTGAAAATTATTGCAAAACCAAAGAAATTGACCCTAAAAATGACTAAATGCGAAAAGTCCCCAATGACACTTTTGAAAAGTCCCCAATAACACTTTTTTTGCCTAAAAGTGTTACTGAAGATCATAACCTGGTTCCCAATAACGCTTTTCAGGGCGATAGACTATAGCTCTCATCCCAACCCTAATCATAGTCGTAAATTCTCAAATTACGCGATAGAACAATCCCAGGGGGTTAGTTATGGCAACACATTGCAAAACCAAAGAAATGAACCCTAAAAATGACTAAGTCCGAAAAGTCCCCAATGACACTTTTGAAAAGTCCCCAATAACACTTTTTTTGCCTAAAGTTCCAAAAGTGTTATCAAACACTATAACCGGGTACCCAATAACACTCTTCGGGGTAGAGAGTAGACTATAGCCCCTAAGCCTGACCCTAAGGAAAGTCTTCAAGTCTCAAATTACGCGTAAGACAAATCCCGGAGAGTAGTTATGGCAACACATTCCAAAACCAAAGAAATTGACCCTAAAAATGAATAAATCCAAAAAGTCCCCAATGACCCTTTTGAAAAGTCCCCAATAACACTTTTTTGTCTAAAATCTCCACAAGTGTTATCGAAGACCATAACCTGGTCCCCAATAACACTTTTCAGGGCGATAGACTATAGCTCTCACCCCAACCCTAATCATAGTCGTAAAGTCTCAAATTACGCGTAATACCAATCCCGGAGGTTAGTTATGGCAACACATTGCAAAACCAAAGAAATTCACCCCAAAAATAACTAAATCCGAAAAGTCCCCAATGACACTTTGAAAAGTGCTCAATAACACTTTGTTTGCCTAAAGTCCCAAAAAGTGTTATTGAAGACCTTAACTAGGTCCCTAATAACACTTTTCAGGGGTAAACTATATCCCCTAAGCCTGACCCTAATCATAGACTTAAAGTCTCAAATTACGCGTAAGATCAATCCCGGGGGGGGGGGGGGGGGGTAGTTATGGCAACACATTGCAAAACCAAAGAAATGGACCCTAAAAATGACTAAGTCCGAAAAATCCACAATGACACTTTTGAAAAGTCCCCAATAACACTTTTTTGCCTAAAGTCCCCACAAGTGTTATCGAAGATCATAACCGTGTCCCAATAACACTTTTCAGGGGGGTAGACTATATCCCCTAAGCCTGACCCTAATCATAGTATTAAAGTTTCAAATTAAGCGGAAGACCCATCCCGGGGGTTAGTTATTGAAAATTATTGCAAAACCAAAGAAATTGACCCTAAAAATGACTAAATGCGAAAAGTCCCCAATGACACTTTTGAAAAGTCCCCAATAACACTTTTTTTGCCTAAAAGTGTTACTGAAGATCATAACCTGGTCCCCAATAACACTTTTCAGGGCGATAGACTATAGCTCTCATCCCAACCCTAATCACAGTAGTAAAGTCTCAAATTACGCGTAAGACCAATCCCAGGGGTTTAGTTATGGAAAGACATTGCAAAACCAAAGAAATGAACCCTAAAACTGACTAAGTCCGAAAAGTCCCCAATGACACTTTTGAAAAGGCCCCAATAACACCTTTTTTTGGCTAAAGTCCCCAAAAGTGTTATCGAAGACCATAAATTGTTCCAAATAATACTTTTCAAGGGGGTAGACTATAGTCCTAAGGCTATCCCTAATCATAGTCTTAAAGTCTCAAATTACGCGCAAGACCCATCCCGGGGGGTAGTTATGGCAACACATTGGAAAATCAAAGAAATGGACCCTAAAAATGACTAAATCCGTAAAGTCCCCAATAACACATTTTTTTCCTAAAGTCCCCAAAAGTGTTATCAAAGACCATAACCGGGTCCCCAAAAATACTTTTCAGGGGGGGGGGGTTAGACTTTAGCCCTAACCCTAACCCTAACCCTAATCATAGTCTTAAAGTCTCAAATTACGCGTAATACCAATTCTGGGTGTTAGTTATGGCAAGACATTGCAAATCCAAAGAAATTGACCCTAAAAATGACTAACTCCGGCAAGTGTCCAATGACACTTTTCAAAAGTCCCCAATAACACTTTTTTTGCCTAAAGTCCCCACAAGTGTTATCGAAGACCATAACCTGTTCCAAATAACATTTTTCAAGGGGGTAGACTATAGTCCTAAGGCTATCCCTAATCAAAGTCTTAAAGTCTCAAATTACGCGCAAGACCCATCTCGGGGGGTAGTTATGGCAACACATTGGAAAATCAAAGAAATGGACCCTAAAAATGACTTAATCCAAAAAGTCCCGGTTGACACATTTGAAAAGTCCCCAATAACACATTTTTTGCCTAAAGTCCCCAAAAGTGTTATCAAAGACCATAACCGGGTCCCCAAAAACACTTTTCAGGGGGGGGGGGGGTTAGACTTTAGCCCTAACCCTAACCCTAATCATAGTCTTAAACTCTCAAATTACGCGTAAGACAAATCCCAGGGGGTAGTTATGGCAACACATTGCAAAACCAAAGAAATGGACCCTAAAAATGACTAAGTCCGAAAAGTCCCCAATGACACTTTTGAAAAGTCCCCAATAACACTTTTTTGCCTAAAGTCCCCACAAGTGTTATCGAAGACCATAACCGGGTCCCCAATAATACTTTTCACGGGGGGTAGACTATATCCCCTAACCCTGACCCTAATCATAATCTTAAAGTTTCAAATTACGCGTAAGACCAATCCCGGGAGTTTGTTATGGCAACACGTTGTAAAACCAAAGAAATTGACCCTAAAAATGACTAAATCCGAAAAGTCCCCAATGACACTTTTGAAAAGTCCCCAATAACACTTTTTTGCCTAAAAGTGTTACTGAAGACCATAACCGGGTCCCCAATAACACTTTTCAGGGCGATAGACTATAGCTCTCACCCCAACCCTAATCATAGTCTTGAAGTCTCAAATTACGCGTAAGACCCATCTCGGGGGGTAGTTATGGCAACACATTGGAAAATGAAAGAAATGGACCCTAAAAATGACTAAGTCCGAAAAGTTCCCAATGGCACTTTTGAAAAGTCCCAAAATAACACTTTTTTGCCTAAAGTCCTCAAAAGTGTTATCGAAGACTATAACCGGGTCCCCAATAACACTTTTCAGGGGGGTAGACTATAGCAACTATGCCTGACCCTAATGAAAGTCTTAAAGTTTCAAATTATGCGTAAGACCCATCCCGGGGGTTAGTTATGGCAACACATTGCAAAACCAAAGAAATGAACCCTAAAAATGACTAAGTCCGAAAAGTCCCCAATGACACTTTTGAAAAGTCCCCAATAACACTTTTTTTGCCTAAAGTCCCAAAAGTGTTATCAAACACTATAACCGGGTACCCAATAACACTCTTCGGGGTAGAGAGTAGACTATAGCCCCTAAACCTGACCCTAATGAAAGTCTTCAAGTCTCAAATTACGCGTAAGACAAATCCCAGGGAGTAGTTATGGCAACACATTGCAAAACCAAAGAAATGGACCCTAAAAATGACTAAGTCCGAAAAATCCACAATGACACTTTTGAAAAGTCCCCAATAACACTTTTTTGCCTAAAGTCCCCACAAGTGTTATCGAAGATCATAACCGGGTCCCAATAACACTTTTCAGGGGGGTAGACTATATCCCCTAAGCCTGACCCTAATCATAGTATTAAAGTTTCAAATTAAGCGGAAGACCCATCCCGGGGGTTAGTTATTGAAAATTATTGCAAAACCAAAGAAATTGACCCTAAAAATGACTAAATCCGAAAAGTCCCCAATGACACTTTTGAAAAGTCCCCAATAACACTTTTTTTGCCTAAAAGTGTTACTGAAGATCATAACCTGGTCCCCAATAACACTTTTCAGGGCGATAGACTATAGCTCTCATCCCAACCCTAATCATAGTCGTAAAGTCTCAAATTACGCGTAAGAACAATCCCAGGGGGTTAGTTATGGCAACACATTGGAAAACCAAAGAAATGAACCCTAAAAATGACTAAGTCCGAAAAGTCCCCAATGACACTTTTGAAAAGTCCCCAAAAAGACTTTTTTTGCCTAAAAGTGTTACTGAAGATCATAACCTGGTCCCCAATAACACTTTTCAGGGTGATAGACTATAACTCTCATCCCAACCCTAATCACAGTAGTAAAGTCTCAAATTACGCGTAAGACCAATCCCAGGGGTTTAGTTATGGAAAGACATTGCAAAACCAAAGAAATGAACCCTAAAACTGACTAAGTCCGAAAAGTCCTAAATGACACTTTTGAAAAGGCCCCAATAACACCTTTTTTTGGCTAAAGTCCCCAAAAGTGTTATCGAAGACCATAAATTGTTCCAAATAATACTTTTCAAGGGGGTAGACTATAGTCCTAAGGCTATCCCTAATCATAGTCTTAAAGTCTCAAATTACGCGCAAGACCCATCCCGGGGGTAGTTATGGCAACACATTGGAAAATCAAAGAAATGGACCCTAAAAATGACTAAATCCGTAAAGTCCCCAATAACACCTTTTTTGCCTAAAGTCCCCAAAAGTGTTATCAAAGACCATAACCGGGTCCCCAAAAATACTTTTCAGGGGGGGGGGGGTAGACTTTAGCCCTAACCCTAACCCTAACCCTAATCATAGTCTTAAAGTCTCAAATTACGCGTAAGACCAATTCTGGGTGTTAGTTATGGCAAGACATTGCAAATCCAAAGAAATTGACCCTAAAAATGACTAACTCCGACAAGTGTCCAATGACACTTTTCAAAAGTCCCCAATAACACTTTTTTTGCCTAAAGTCCCCACAAGTGTTATCGAAGACCATAACCTGTTCCAAATAACATTTTTCAAGGGGGTAGACTATAGTCCTAAGGCTATCCCTAATCAAAGTCTTAAAGTCTCAAATTACGCGCAAGACCCATCTCGGGGGGTAGTTATGGCAACACATTGGAAAATCAAAGAAATGGACCCTAAAAATGACTTAATCCAAAAAGTCCCGGTTGACACATTTGAAAAGTCCCCAATAACACATTTTTTGCCTAAAGTCCCCAAAAGTGTTATCAAAGACCATAACCGGGTCCCCAAAAACACTTTTCAGGGGGGGGGGGGTAGACTTTAGCCCTAACCCTAACCCTAATCATAGTCTTAAACTCTCAAATTACGCGTAAGACAAATTCCAGGGGGTAGTTATGGCAACACATTGCAAAACCAAAGAAATGGACCCTAAAAATGACTAAGTCCGAAAAGTCCCCAATGACACTTTTGAAAAGTCCCCAATAACACTTTTTTGCCTAAAGTCCCCACAAGTGTTATCGAAGACCATAACCGGGTCCCCAATAATACTTTTCACGGGGGGTAGACTATATCCCCTAACCCTGACCCTAATCATAATCTTAATGTTTCAAATTACGCGTAAGACCAATCCCGGGAGTTTGTTATGGCAACACGTTGTAAAACCAAAGAAATTGACCCTAAAAATGACTAAATCCGAAAAGTCCCCAATGACACTTTTGAAAAGTCCCCAATAACACTTTTTTGCCTAAAAGTGTTACTGAAGACCATAACCGGGTCCCCAATAACACTTTTCAGGGCGATAGACTATAGCTCTCACCCCAACCCTAATCATAGTCTTGAAGTCTCAAATTACGCGTAAGACCCATCTCGGGGGGTAGTTATGGCAACACATTGGAAAATGAAAGAAATGGACCCTAAAAATGACTAAGTCCGAAAAGTTCCCAATGGCACTTTTGAAAAGTCCCAAAATAACACTTTTTTGCCTAAAGTCCTCAAAAGTGTTATCGAAGACTATAACCGGGTCCCCAATAACACTTTTCAGGGGGGTAGACTATAGCAACTATGCCTGACCCTAATGAAAGTCTTAAAGTTTCAAATTATGCGTAAGACCCATCCCGGGGATTAGTTATGGCAACACATTGCAAAACCAAAGAAATTGATCCTAAAAATGACTAAGTCCGAAAAGTCTCCAATGACACTTTTGAAAGGTCACCAAGAACACTTATTTTGCCTAAAGTCTGCAAAAGTGTTATTAAAGACCATAACCGGGTCCCCAATAACACTTTTCAGGGGGGAAGACTATAGCCCTAAGCATATCCCTAATCATAGTCTTCAAGTCTCAAATTACGCGTAAGACCAATCCCGGGGGGGGGGGGGGGGGGGGGGGGGGGTAGTTATGGCAACACATTGCAAAACCAAAGAAATGAACCCTAAAAATGACTAAGTCCGAAAAGTCCCCAATGACACTTTTGAAAAGTCCCTAATAACACTTTATTTGCCTAAAGTCCCTAAAAGTGTTAACGAAGGCCATATCTGGAAAAAAAAAGGTGGTTTCAAAATAGGCGTGGTTGTAGACGGGGGTCCAATCTCACCTTACTTGTTTTTATTATGTGTAGAAATACTTGCAATAAAACTAAAAGATAAGGAAAAGGTAAAAGGTATTAAGATAGGTAATATAATTCACTTAATTTCACAATTTGCAGATGATACTTCTATATTCTTAGATGGTAGTAAGGAATCTTTAGAGGCTACATTAGATGACCTTAAAGATTTTAAAGAGATGTCTGGTTTAACTGTCAATTATAGTAAAAGTCAAGTGGTATGGATTGGTAGTAAGAGATATTCAGTAAAAAGATTAGTGGAAGATAAAAAATTGATATGGGGCAATAATAAATTCCAAGTTCTTGGAATAGAATTTGATGTTGATTTAGGTGAAACAGTAAAAATAAATTTTGATAAAAAAATTATTGCTATTCAAAATCTTTTGAAAGATTGGGAAAGAAGGAATCTTACTCCTATAGGGCGTACTACAGTGATTAAATCATTAGCAATTTCAAAACTGGTACACTTATTTATTTCATTACCAAATCCATCTAAAGACATCATAGACAAGTTAAATCAAATATTCTTCAAGTTTTTATGGAAAAGTCCTGTCGCAAAAGTTAAAAAATCAGTCGTCACACAAGAATATGACAAAGGAGGATTAAATATGGTAAATATTGAAAACTTTATTGCGAGTCTAAAATTGTCATGGATTAAAAAACTTCTCTTTGATACAGCCAAGTGGCAATCTATTATAGGAGCAGAAGTTGATATAAGTAATGTTATTAAATTTGGACCGTTGTATGCTTTACAAAAACTTGAAAAATCAAAGAATATGTTTTGGAGGGATGTAATTAAATCCTGGAAATGGTTAATATGTCTTTTTGAGAAAAAAAAATCTTCTGAACGTATGGTTAATAGTGTTTTATGGTACAATGAAAACATAAAGGTAAATAGAAAAACTTTATATCTGAAAGAATGGTGTGAAAATAATGTATATACAGTTAACTCAATGTTAGATGAGAATGGAGATATCATGAATTATAATCAATTCATGGAAATGTATAAAGTAAAATCTCATTTTTTGGAATTTTTTTGGTTTAAGACAAGCATTGAAGAAAGCAATGAGAGTTAATGGAATAAACCAGTTTATGAAAGTTCAAGAACCTACTATTCCCATACATATAGCCCCTTTCATATATTTTAAAAGAAACAAGAAAAAGCTGTACCAAATTTTTAATCATAGTGAAGAAAAACCTACAGGTCAAAAGAAGTGGGATATACAATTTGATATCTCTCAAGAAGAGTGGAATACAATTAATAAAAATGTTTTTACTATTACAAAGGATACAAAATTACAGTGGCTACAATATCGTATAAATCAAAAAATTTTAGTCACAAATTTATTTTTGTTCAAAATAAAGAAAATAGACAACGATTTATGTTTGTTTTGTGTAAAAGAAAGGGAATCGATGGAGCATGTTTTGTATGACTGTGAAAATCTTGTTTTATTTTTCAAGAATGTGCAGTCATGGTTTAGGGATTTTTTTTCAGTAAATATTGTTGTTGATAAAAAAAAAAAACTTTTTGTTGGGTAGCTCAGAAAATGAAATGATCAATTTGATTAATTATTATTTAAAGTACTTTGTGTATTGTTGCAAATGTAGAGGCAATCCGCCTTTGTTAAATAACTTTATTACCACTTGGACAAATGTGTACAAAAGAGAAAGGCAGTTAGCATGCAAAAATGATTATGTAGATGTTTTTGAGAAGAAATGGAATACATTTCATAAATTAAAAGATTTATAGATTTTAGATCATCCAGAATATATAATATGTAATTGTATATATTAATTAGCCTATGTATATCATCGGAAGTTGTTATCAATGTCATAACAGTACATTTGTTATACATTTAAAACCTTTAGTTTGTGACAACCTATTAGATTAATATTATTTTGTATAGTGTACATATGATAAGCCAGAGTAATTTCATTCCTTTCTAATTCTCTTCCTTTTTTCCTATCTTTGAATGAATGCCTATTGGAGTGGATGTGTGAGTAAATGGTAGATAAAATACCCTGTACCCCCTAGTCAGGTGGGTTTGTAAGGGCATGATGTTAAAACCCTGACTGTCATAATGTGAATAAATGTATAAACCTTTAAAAAAAAAAAAAAAAGTCCCCAATGACACTTTTGAAAAGTCCCAGATAACACTTTTTTGCCTAAAGTCCCCAAAAGTTTTATCAAAAACCATAATCATGTCCCCAATAACACTTTTCAGGGGGTAAGACTATATCCCCTAAGCCTGACCCTAATCATAGTCTTAAAGTCTCAAATTACGTGTAAGACCAATCCCGGGTGTTAGTTATGGCAACACATTGTAAATCCAAAGAAATTGACCCTAAAAATGACTAACTCCGAAAAGTGCCCAATGACACTTTTGAAAAGTCCCCAATAACACTTTTTTTGCCTAAAGTCCCAAAAAGTGTTATCGAAGACCATAACCTGTTCCAAATAACACTTTTCTAGGAGGTTGACTATAGTCCTAAGGCTATCCCTAATCATAGTCTTGAAGTCTCAAATTACGCGTAAGACCCATCTTGGGGGGTAGTTATGGCAACACATTGGAAAATCAAAGAAATGGACCCTAAAAATGACTAAATCCGAAAAGTCCCCAATGACACTTTTGAAAAGTCCCCAATAACACCTTTTTTGCGTAAAGTCCCCAAAAGTTGTATCAAAGACCATAACCGGGTCCTCAAAAACACTTTTCAGGGGAGGGGGGGGGTAGACTTTAGCCCTAACCCTAACCCTAATCATATTCTTAAAGTCTCAAATTACACATAAGACCAATCCCGGGGGGTAGTTATGGCAACACATTGCAAAACCAAAGAAATGGACCCTAAAAATGACTAAGTCCGAAAAGTCCCAAATACTTCTGAAAAGTCCGAAAAACAATTTTTTGCCAAAATCCACAAAAGTGTTATTGAAGACCATAACCTGGTCCCCAATAACACTTTTCAGGGGGATAGACTATAGCCCAAACCCCAACCCTAATCATAGTCGTAAAGTCTCAAATTATGCGTAAGACCAATCCCGGAGGTTAGTTATGGCAACACATTGCAAAACCAAAGAAATTGACCCAAAAAAGGATAATGTCCAAAAAGTCCCTAATGACACTTTTGAAAAGTCCCAAATAACACTTTTTTGCCTAAAGTCCCCAAAAGTGTTATCGAAGACCATAACCGGGTCCCCAATAACACTTTTCAGAGGTGTAGACTATAGCCCCTAAGCCCAAACCTAATCATAGTCTTAAAGTCTCAAATTACACGTAAGACCAATCCCGGGGGGTTAGTTATGCTAACACATTGCAAAACCAAAGAAATTGACCCTAAAAAGGACTAAATCCAAAAAATCACCAATGATACTTTTGAAAAGTCCCCAATAACACTTTATTTGCCTAAAGTTCCCAAAAGTGTTATCGAAGACCATATCTGGGTGCCCAATAACACTTTTCAGGGGGGTAGACTATAGCCCCTAAGCCTGAGCCTAATCATAGTCTTAAAGTCTCAAGTTATGTGCAAGATCAATCCCGGGGGGTAGTTATGGCAACACATTGCAAAACCAAAGAAATGGACCCTAAAAATGACTAAGTCCGAAAAGTCCCCAAATGACACTTTAGTAAGTGTAATACTTAGAGTGTGTGTATAGTGAGAGTGATATGCAGAGTGTGTGTATAATGAGTTTCATGTGCAGAATGTTTGTATATAAGTGAAAGTGACGTACAGATTGTGTGTATAGTGAGTTTAATGTTTAGTGTGTGTATAGTTAGAGTGATGTACTGAGTGTGTGTATTCATTAGGTCAAATGCTGTCTGACTTGTTTCATTCAGATTGTTAGGCCATTCTTGGCACACTGATTTTGACTATGGATAACTCAGTTTATCTTATCAGGATATAGGGCTCACGGTGGGTGTGAACGGTCAAAAAGGAATGCTTACTCCTCCTAGGCACCTGTTCCCACATCTGGTGTGTCCAGGGGTCCATGTTTGCCCAACTATCTACTTTGTATTGCTTATAGGCGTTAGAAGATTGATCACTGTTCATTATCTTCCCCTTTCATACTGAGAGTGATGTACAGATGGTGTGTATATTGAAAGTAATGCACAGAGTATGTGTATAGTGAGAGGGATGTACAGAGTATGTGTATAGTGAGAGGGATGTACAGAGTGTGTGTATACTGAAACTGATGTACAGAGTGTGTGTATACTGAGAGTGATTATACAGAACATGTATATTGTAAGTGTGATTTACACAGTGTGTGTATAGTGCGTGTGATGTACAGAGTGTGTGTATAGTGAGAGTGATCTATGGGTTTGTATAGTGAGTGTGATGTGCAGAGTGTGTGTACAGTGAGTTTGATGTTTAGAGTGTGTGCATTGTGAGAGTGATGTACAGAGTGTTTGTATACTGAGAGTGATATATAGAGTGTGTGTATACTGAGACTGATGTACAGAGTGTGTGTATACTGAGAGTGATATACAAAACATGTATATTGTAAGTGTGATTTACACAGTGTGTGTATAGTGAGAGTTATGTATGAGGTTTGTATAGTGGGTGTGATGTACAGAGTGAGTGTATAGTGAGTGTGATCTATTAATGAGCATATAGTGGAAGTTATGTACAGAGTGTGTGTATATTCATGGTTATTTGCAGAGTATGTGTATAAAGTGAATTTCATGTGCAGAGTGTGATGAATGGAGTGTGTATAGTGATTTTGATGTGCATAGTTTGTATATTGTGAAAGGGATGTACAGAGCAAGTATATTGTAAGTATGATGTACAGAGTGTTTGTATAGTGAGAGTGATGTACAGAGTGTGTGTATTGTGATTTTGATGTACATAGTGTGTGTATAGTGAGTTTAATGCATAGAGTGTGTTTATAGTGAGTTTGATGTACAGAGTGTGTGTATAGTGAGAGTGATGTACAGAGTTTGTATATATTGAGTGTGATGTGCAGAGTGTTTATATAGTGAGTTTGAAAAGTGTGTGTTTAGTGAGTGTGGTGTGCAGAGTATATTTATAAAGAGAGATGTGCAGAGTGTGTATAGTAAGTGTTATGTGAAAAGTGTGTGTATTGTGAGTGTGATGTGAAGAGTGTGTGTATAGATTAAATTTATAGTGAGAGATGTGCAGAGTGTGTATAGTGAGTGTGATGTACATAGTGTCTGTATAGTGAATTTCATGTGCAGAGTGTGTATATAATGAGTTTGATGTACACAGTGTGTATAGTGAGTTTGATGTTTAGTGTTTGTATTGTGAGAGTGATGTACAGAGTATGTTTGTATAATGAGTTTGATGTGCAGGGTGTATTTAGTGTGAGTGATGAACTGAGTATGCTTGTATAGTGAGTTTGATGTTTAGTGTGTGTATAGTTAAACTGATGTACAGACGGTGTTTATTGTGAGTGTGATCTTTAGAGTGTGTGTATAGTTAGTGTGATGAATAGAATGTGTGTACTATGAGAGACATACAGAAAGTTTGTATACTGAGGTGTGTATGCTTGGAGTGTGTATTGTGAGTTTACTGTTTAGTATTAGTCTGTGTATTGTTAGAGTGATGTGCAGAGTGTGTTTTTTAGTGAGTGTGATTTACAGATTGTGTGCATTGTGAGTTTGATGTGCACAGCGTTTTGTATAGTGAGAGAGATGTACCGAGTGTGTATATTGTAAGTGTGATTATAAAGAGTTTGCTGTACTCAACATGTGTATAGTGTGTTGTATGGAATTTGTGATATACAGAGCGTGTGTATAATGTGAATGGTGTACAGAGTGTGTGCATTGTCAAAGTGATGTACAGAATGTATGTATAGTGAGGGTGATGTTTGAAGTGTATGTATCACAATACTCTCTGTGCATTGTGAGAGTGATGTACAGAGTGTTTGTATACTGAGAGTGATATACAGAGTGTGTGTATACTGAGAGTGATGTACAGAGTGTTTGTAAACTGAGAGTGATATACAGAGTGTGTGTATACTGAGACTGATGTACAGAGTGTGTGTATACTGAGAGTGATATACAGAACATGTATATTGTAAGTGTGATTTACACAGTGTGTGTATAGTGAGTGTGATGTACAGAGTGTGTGTATAGTGAGAGTTATGTATGAGGTTTGTATAGTGGGTGTGATGTACAGAGTGAGTGTATAGTGAGTGTGATCTATTAATGAGCATATAGTGGAAGTTATGTACAGAGTGTGTGTATATTCATGGTTATTTGCAGAGTGTGTGTATAAAGTGAATTTCATGTGCAGAGTGTGAAGAATGGAGTGTGCATAGTGAGTCTGATGTACATAGTGTGTATATTATGAAAGGGATGTACAGAGCAAGTATATTGTAAGTATGATGTACAGAGTGTGTGTATAGTGAGTTTGATGTTTAGAGTGTGTGCATTGTGAGAGTTATGTACAGAGTGTGTGTATAGTGAGAGTGATGTACAGAGTTTGTATATATTGAGTGTGATGTGCAGAGTTTTTATATAGTGAGTTTGAAAAGTATGTGTTTAGTGAGTGTGGTGTGCAGAGTATATTCATAGAGAGAGATGTGCAGAGTTTGTATAGTGAGTGTGATGTGAAGAGTGTGTGTATAGTGAGTGTGATGTGAAGAGTATGTGTATAGATTAAATTTATAGCGAGAGATGTGCAGAGTGTGTATAGTGAGTGTGATGTGAAGAGTGTGTGTATAGTGAGTGTGATGTGAAGAGTGTGTGTATAGATTAAATTTATAGTGAGAGATGTGCAGAGTGTGTATAGTGAGTGTGATGTGAAGAGTGTGTGTATTGTGAGTGTGATGTGAAGAGTGTGTGTATAGATTAAATTTATAGTGAGAGATGTGCAGAGTGTGTATAGTGAGTGTGATGTACATAGTGTCTGTATAGTGAATTTCATGTGCAGAGTGTGTATATAATGAATTTGATGTACACAGTGTGTATAGTGAGTTTGATGTTTAGTGTGTGTATTGTGAGAGTGATGTACAGAGTATGTTTGTATAATGACTTTGATGTGCAGGGTGTATTTAGTGTGAGTGATGAACTGAGTATGCTTGTATAGTGAGTTTGATGTTTAGTGTGTGTATAGTTAAACTGATGTACAGACGGTGTTTATTGTGAGTGTGATCTTTAGAGTGTGTGTATAATTAGTGTGATGAATAGAATGTGTGCACTATGAGAGACATACAGAAAGTTTGTATACTGAGGTGTGTATGCTTGGAGTGTGTATTGTGAGTTTACTGTTTAGTATTAGTCTGTGTATTGTTAGAGTGATGTGCAGAGTGTGTTTTTTAGTGAGTGTGATTTACAGATTGTGTGCATTGTGAGTTTGATGTGCACAACGTTTTGTATAGTGAGAGAGATGTACCGAGTGTGTATATTGTAAGTGTGATTATAAAGAGTTTGCTGTACTGAACGTGTGTATAGTGTGTTGTATGGAATTTGTGATATACAGTGTGTGTGTATAATGTGAATGGTGTACAGAGTGTGTGCATTGTCAAAGTGATGTACAGAATGTATGTATAGTGAGGGTGATGTTTGAAGTGTATGTATCACAATACTCTCTGTGCATTGTGAGAGTGATGTACAGAGTGTTTGTATACTGAGAGTGATATACAGAGTGTGTGTATACTGAGAGTGATGTACAGAGTGTTTGTATACTGAGAGTGATATATAGAGTGTGTGTATACTGAGACTGATGTACAGAGTGTGTGTATACTGAGAGTGATATACAGAACATGTATATTGTAAGTGTGATTTACACAGTGTGTGTATAGTGAGTGTGATGTACAGAGTGTGTGTATAGTGAGAGTTATGTATGAGGTTTGTATAGTGGGTGTGATGTACAGAGTGAGTGTATAGTGAGTGTGATCTATTAATGAGCATATAGTGGAAGTTATGTACAGAGTGTGTGTATATTCATGGTTATTTGCAGAGTGTGTGTATAAAGTGAATTTCATGTGCAGAGTGTGAAGAATGGAGTGTGCATAGTGAGTCTGATGTACATAGTGTGTATATTATGAAAGGGATGTACAGAGCAAGTATATTGTAAGTATGATGTACAGAGTGTGTGTATAGTGAGTTTGATGTTTAGAGTGTGTGCATTGTGAGAGTTATGTACAGAGTGTGTGTATAGTGAGAGTGATGTACAGAGTTTGTATATATTGAGTGTGATGTGCAGAGTTTTTATATAGTGAGTTTGAAAAGTATGTGTTTAGTGAGTGTGGTGTGCAGAGTATATTCATAGAGAGAGATGTGCAGAGTTTGTATAGTGAGTGTGATGTGAAGAGTGTGTGTATAGTGAGTGTGATGTGAAGAGTATGTGTATAGATTAAATTTATAGCGAGAGATGTGCAGAGTGTGTATAGTGAGTGTGATGTGAAGAGTGTGTGTATAGTGAGTGTGATGTGAAGAGTGTGTGTATAGATTAAATTTATAGTGAGAGATGTGCAGAGTGTGTATAGTGAGTGTGATGTGAAGAGTGTGTGTATTGTGAGTGTGATGTGAAGAGTGTGTGTATAGATTAAATTTATAGTGAGAGATGTGCAGAGTGTGTATAGTGAGTGTGATGTACATAGTGTCTGTATAGTGAATTTCATGTGCAGAGTGTGTATATAATGAATTTGATGTACACAGTGTGTATAGTGAGTTTGATGTTTAGTGTGTGTATTGTGAGAGTGATGTACAGAGTATGTTTGTATAATGACTTTGATGTGCAGGGTGTATTTAGTGTGAGTGATGAACTGAGTATGCTTGTATAGTGAGTTTGATGTTTAGTGTGTGTATAGTTAAACTGATGTACAGACGGTGTTTATTGTGAGTGTGATCTTTAGAGTGTGTGTATAGTTAGTGTGATGAATAGAATGTGTGCACTATGAGAGACATACAGAAAGTTTGTATACTGAGGTGTGTATGCTTGGAGTGTGTATTGTGAGTTTACTGTTTAGTATTAGTCTGTGTATTGTTAGAGTGATGTGCAGAGTGTGTTTTTTAGTGAGTGTGATTTACAGATTGTGTGCATTGTGAGTTTGATGTGCACAGCGTTTTGTATAGTGAGAGAGATGTACCGAGTGTGTATATTGTAAGTGTGATTATAAAGAGTTTGCTGTACTGAACGTGTGTATAGTGTGTTGTATGGAATTTGTGATATACAGTGTGTGTGTATAATGTGAATGGTGTACAGAGTGTGTGCATTGTCAAAGTGATGTACAGAATGTATGTATAGTGAGGGTGATGTTTGAAGTGTATGTATCACAATACTCTCTGTGCATTGTGAGAGTGATGTACAGAGTGTTTGTATACTGAGAGTGATATACAGAGTGTGTGTATACTGAGACTGATGTACAGAGTGTGTGTATACTGAGAGTGATATACAGAACATGTATATTGTAAGTGTGATTTACACAGTGTGTGTATAGTGAGTGTGATGTATAGAGTGTGTGTATAGTGAGAGTTATGTATGAGGTTTGTATAGTGGGTGTGATGTACAGAGTGAGTGTATAGTGAGTGTGATCTATTAATGAGCATATAGTGGAAGTTATGTACAGAGTGTGTGTATATTCATGGTTATTTGCAGAGTGTGTGTATAAAGTGAATTTCATGTGCAGAGTGTGAAGAATGGAGTGTGCATAGTGAGTCTGATGTACATAGTGTGTATATTATGAAATGGATGTACAGAGCAAGTATATTGTAAGTATGATGTACAGAGTGTGTGTATAGTGAGTTTGATGTTTAGAGTGTGTGCATTGTGAGAGTTATGTACAGAGTGTGTGTATAGTGAGAGTGATGTACAGAGTTTGTATATATTGAGTGTGATGTGCAGAGTTTTTATATAGTGAGTTTGAAAAGTATGTGTTTAGTGAGTGTGGTGTGCAGAGTATATTCATAGAGAGAGATGTGCAGAGTTTGTATAGTGAGTGTGATGTGAAGAGTGTGTGTATAGTGAGTGTGATGTGAAGAGTATGTGTATAGATTAAATTTATAGCGAGAGATGTGCAGAGTGTGTATAGTGAGTGTGATGTGAAGAGTGTGTGTATAGATTAAATTTATAGTGAGAGATGTGCAGAGTGTGTATAGTGAGTGTGATGTGAAGAGTGTGTGTATTGTGAGTGTGATGTGAAGAGTGTGTATAGATTAAATTTATAGTGAGAGATGTGCAGAGTGTGTATAGTGAGTGTGATGTACATAGTGTCTGTATAGTGAATTTCATGTGCAGAGTGTGTATATAATGAGTTTGATGTACACAGTGCGTATAGTGAGTTTGATGTTTAGTGTTTGTATTGTGAGAGTGATGTACAGAGTATGTTTGTATAATGAGTTTGATGTGCAGGGTGTATTTAGTGTGAGTGATGAACTGAGTATGCTTGTATAGTGAGTTTGATGTTTAGTGTGTGTATAGTTAAACTGATGTACAGACGGTGTTTATTGTGAGTGTGATCTTTAGAGTGTGTGTATAGTTAGTGTGATGAATAGAATGTGTGTACTATGAGAGACGTACAGAAAGTTTGTATACTGAGGTGTGTATGCTTGGAGTGTGTATTGTGAGTTTACTGTTTAGTATTAGTCTGTGTATTGTTAGAGTGATGTGTAGAGTGTGTGTATAGTGAGTGTGATTTACAGATTGTGTGCATTGTGAGTTTGATGTGCACAACGTTTTGTATAGTGAGAGAGATGTACCGAGTGTGTATATTGTAAGTGTGATTATAAAGAGTTTGCTGTACTGAACGTGTGTATAGTGTGTTGTATGGGATTTGTGATATACAGAGTGTGTGTATAATGTGAATGGTGTACAGAGTGTGTGCATTGTTAAAGTGATGTACAGAATGTATGTATAGTGAGGGTGATGTTTGAAGTGTATGTATAGTGAGAGTGATGTACTGAGTGTGTTTAGTGATTTTGATGTACAGAGTGTGTGTATAGTGAGAGTGATGTACAGAGTGTGTGTATAGTGAGTTTGATGTGCAGAGTGTGTGTATAGTGAGTTTGATGTGCAGAGTGTGTGTATAGTGAGTTTGATGTGCAGAGTGTGTGTACAGTGAGTGTGATGTGCAGAGTGTGTGTACAGTGAGTGTGATGTGCAGAGTGTGTGTATAGTGAGGTTGATGAACAGAGTGTTTGTATAGTGAGGTTGATGTACAGAATCTGTGTATAGTGAGTTTCATGTGCAGAGTGTGTGTATTGTTAGCGTGATGGACAGAGTGTGGGTATAGTGAGTTTGATGTGCAGAGTGTGTGTATAGTGAGAGTGTTTGACAGAGTGTGTGTATAGTGAGTTTGATGTGCAGAGTGTGTGTATAAGTGAGAGTGTTTATCAGAGTGTGTGTATAGTGAGTTTGATGTGCAGAGTGTGTATACCGTATATAAGATTTTTTCCGCGTGTATTCAATTTCCACTTTGTTTGCGACGATTTCCGAATCACGGAAAATAAATCCGCGTAAATTTAATTCAAAGTTAGCTTTTATGTTATAACTAAACAAGATCACAGCCGAACTATTACATGTACCCGTGTGTTTTAAAATGAAAGTGTTAGGGAGATCATTCCCAGAATAGTCATGCTAGACTGAAATCGAAAGTAGGAATCGTGTTATAATTGAAAAATATACAGTCGTTGAATAAAGGTATAGCCATTGAGCAGGGGTAGATCTTTACAGTGCCACACCTGCTGTGTCACGGGATCTCGGTTTTGCAGTCTCATCCGAAGGACCGCCCCATTTAGTCGCCTTTCCAGCAAGCAAGGGGATACTGAGGACCTAATCTAACCTGGATCTCCATGGGATTATCGTGAGTGTGATTTACATGCAGAGTGTGTGTATTGTAGGTTTGATGTAGGTTTGATGTGCAGAGTGTGTGCATTCTGAGATGTACAGAGTGTGTGTATAATGAGTTTGATGTATGGAGTGTGTGTATGGTTAATGTGATATTTAGATTGTGTGATGTGCAGAGAGTGATGTACGGAGTGTGTGTATAATGAGTTTGATGTGCAGAGCGTGTGTATTGTGAGAGAGATGTATAGCGTGTGTGTACATTGACAGTGATATACATAGTGTGTGTATTGTGATAGTGAGAGTGATGTACAGAGTGTGTGTATTGTGAGTTTGATGTACAGTGTGTTTATTGTGAGTGTGATGATTGGAGTGTGTGTATAGTGAGTGTGATGTTTAAATTGTGTGTACAGTTAGTGTGATGTACTGAGAGTGTTTATAGTAAGTGTGATGTACTGAGTGTGTGTATAGTGAGAGTTATATACAGATAGTGTGCACAGTGAGATTGATGTGCAGAGTGTGTGAGAGAGATGTATAGAGTGTGTTTATAGTTAGCTTCATGTGCAGAATATGTGTATAGTGATTGTGATCTACAGAGTGTGTGTATAGTGAAAGTGATGCACGGAGTATGTGTATAGTGAGAATGAAGTACCAAGTGTGTATAGTGAGTGTGATGTTTAGTATATGTATAGTGAGTATGATGTACAGTGTTTGTATAGTGAGTGTGATATATGGAGAGAGTATGATGGAGAGAGTATGATATATATTGATTGATTGATTGAATATTGTTTAACGTCCCTCTCGAGAAAGTTTCACTCATATGGAGATGTCACCACTGCCAGTGAAGGGCTGCAAAATTTAGGCCTATGCTCGGCGCTTATGGCCTTTGAGCAGGGAGGGATCTTTATCATGCCACACTTGCTGTGACACGGGACCTCGGTTTTTGCCATCTCATCCAAAGGACTGCCCCATTTAGTCGCCTTCTACGACAAGCAAGGGGTACTGAAGACCTATTCTAACCTGGATTCCCACGGGATAGTATGATGTATAGAGTGTGTTTATATGGAGAGAGCATTATGTATAGAGTGTGTTTATAAGGAGAGAGAATGATGTATAGAGTATGTTTATAGGGATGAAGAATGATGTACAGAGTGTGTTTTATAGTGAGGAAGAATGATGTACAGAGTGTGTTTACAGGTGGAGATAATGATGAACACAGTGTTTATAGAGAGATAATGATGTACAACATATGCTTTTAAGAGGAGTGAATGATGTACAGTGTTCATAGCGAAAGAGAATAATGTAAAGACTGGATCTATAGGGAAAGATAATGGTTTCCAAGAGAGTGTGTTGAGAGAGAGAGAGAGAGAGAGAGAGAGAGAGAGAGAGAGAGAGAGAGAGAGAGAGAGAGAGAGATCTGTTAAAAGTGTGTTTATGGGAATGATCTACAGAGTATGTGTATATTGAGAGAGAACGATGTACAGAGTGTGTTTATCAGGAGAAAGAACAATGTACAGAGTGTGTTTATAAGGAGAGAGAATGATGTACAGAGTGTGTTTATAGATAGAGAAAATGATGAACAGAGTGTTTATTGAAAGAATGATTTAACAGAGTGTGTTTATAACGAGAGATAATGATGAATAGAGTGTGTTTATAGGGAGAGAGAATGATGTACAGAGTGTGTTTTTAAGGAGATATAATGATGAACAGAGTGTTTATAGAGAGAGAATGATGAACAGAGTGTGTTTATAGGGAGAAAGAATGATGAAAGGAGTGTGTTTATAGGGAGAGAGAGAGAATGATATGGAGAGTGTGTTTATGGAGATATAATGATGTTCAGTTTGTTAATAGAGAGAAGATGAATACAGAGTGTGTTTATAGGGAGAGTAAACAATGTACAGAGTGTGTTTATAAGGAAAGATAATGATGTACATAGTGTGTTTATAGAAACATAGTGTGCTTATAGGGAGAGAAAATGATGTACAGAGTGTCTTTACAGGGGTGGATAATGATGTACAGAGTCTGTTTATGGCAAGAGAGAATAATGAACAGATTATGTATAGGGAGGGTGAATGATGTACAGAGTGTGTTTATAAAGAGAGATAATGATGAACTGAGTGTTTATAGAGAGGGAATGGTGAACATAGGGTGTTTATAGGAAGAAAGAATGATGGAGAGAGTGTATTTATTGGGAGAGAGAATGGTGGAGAAAGTGTGTTTATAGTTAAAGAGAATGATGGAGAGAGTTTGTTTATAGGGAGAGAGAATGATGTTCAGTGCATTCATAGAGAGAGGATGGTGTACAGAGTTTGTTTAAATGGAGATAGAATGATGAACAGTGTATTTGTAAGGAGAGAGAATGATGTACAGAGTGTGTTTATAAGGAGAGAGAATGATGAATGGAGAGTGTTTGTAAGGAGAGAGAATGGTGTAGAGAGTATTTATAGAGATAATTACATAGAGAGAGAGTGTGTTTATAGGGGAGAAAATGATGAAAGGATTGTATTTATAGGGAAAGAGAATGGTGGAGGAAGTGTCATTATAAGGAGAGAGAATGATGTACAGAGTGTGTTTACAGGGGAGGAGATTGATGTACAGAGTGTTTTTATGGGTGGAGAGAATAATGAACAGATTATTTAATGGGAGAGAGAATGATGTTCAGAGTGTATTCATAGGGAGACAGAATGATATACAAAGTGTCTTTATAAGGGAGATTGAATGATATACAGAGTGTGTTTATAAAGAGGGATAATGATAAACAGAGTGTTTATAGAGAGAGAATGATGAACAGAGTGTGTTTATAGAGAGAGAAAATGATGAAGAGAGTGAATTTATAGGGAGAGAGAATGATGGAGAGAGTGTGTTTATAGTGAAAGAGAATGATGCACAGAGTGTGTTTATCGGTAAAAAGAATGATGCTCAATGCATTAATAGAGAGAGTATGATGTACGAAGTGTGTTTATAGGGAGAGAGAATGATGAACAAGTTGTGTTTATAAGGAGAGAGAATGATGAACAAGTTGTGTTTATAAGGAGAGAGAATGGTATACAGAGTGTGTTTATAGGGAGAGAGAATGATATACAGAGTGTCTTTATAGCGAGATAGAATAATGTACAAAGTATGTTTATAGGGAGAGAGAATGATGTAGAGAATGTGTTTATAAGGAGAGAGAATGATGTACAGAGTGTGTTGATGGGGAGAGAGAATGATGTACAGAGTGTGTTTATAGGAAGAGAGAAAGATGTACAGAGTGTGTTGATAGGAAGAGAGAACAATATACAGAGTGTGTTTATAGGGAGAGAGAATGATATACAGAGTGTGTTTATAAGGAGAGAGAACAATGTACAGAGTGTGTTTATAAGGAGAGAGAATGATGTACAGGGTGTGTTTATAGGGAGAGAGAATGATGTACAGAGTGTGTTTACAGGGAGAGAGAATGATGTACAGAGTGTTTTATAAAGAGAGATAATGATGAACAGAGTGTTTATAGAGAGAGAATGATGAACAGAGTGTGTTTATGGGGAGAGAGAATGATGTACAGAGTGTGTTTATAGGGAGAGAGAATTATGTACAATGGGTGTTTAGAGGGAGAGAAAATGATGTACAGAATGTGTTTATAATGGCAGAGAATGATATACAGAGTCTTTTCATGGTGAGAGAGATTAATGAACAGATTATTCATAAGGTACAGAGTGTGCTTATAGGGAGAGAGAATTATGTACAGTGAGTGTTTATAGGGAGAGAGAAAGATGAACAGTGTGTTTATAGTAAGAGAGAATGATGTTGAGTGCAATCATATAGAGAGAATGATGAACAGAGTTTGTTGATAGGGAGATATAATTATGAACAGTGTCTTTATAAGGAGAGAGAGTGATGTACAGAGTGTGTTTATAAGGAAAGGGAGTGATGTACAGAGTGTGTTTATAAGGAAAGGGAGTGATGTACAGAGTGTGTTTATAGGGAGAGAGCATGATGAACAGAGAGAGAATGGTGTAGAGAGTATTTATAGAGAGAATTACGTACAGAGAGTGTTTATAAGGAAGAGAATCATGAAAAGACAGTATTTATAAGAAGAGAGAATAATGAACATAGTGTATTTATTGGGAGAGAGAATGATGAAGAGAGTCTTGTTGTAAGGAGAGAAAATGATGTACAGTGTGTGTTTACAGAGGAGGAGAATGATGTACAGAGTGGTTTTATGGGTGGAGAGAATATTGAACAGATTATTTATTGCAAGAGAGATTGATCACTGTTCATTATCTTAACCTTGCATTGATGTTGAGAGTGTATTTATAGGGAGAGAGAATGATATACAAAGTGTGTTTTTAGGGAAGGTGAGTGATGTACAGAGTGTGTTTATAGGGAGAGAATGATGAATAGAGTTTGTTTATAGGGAGATAGAATGATGGAGAGAGTCTATTTATAGGGAGAGCAAATGATGAACATAGTGTGTTTTGGGGTAGAAAGAATGATGTTCGATGTATTAACAGAGAGAGGATGATGTACGAAATGTTTTTATAGGGAGAGAGAATGATGAACAAATTGTGTTTATAAAGAGAGAGAATGATGTAGATAGTGTGTTTATAGGGAGAGAGAATGGTGTACAGAGTGTTTTTATAGGGATATAGAATGATTTACAGAGTGTGTTTTTAGGATGAGAGAACAATGTACAGAGTGTGTTTATAGGGAGAGAGAATGATGTACAGAGTGTGTTGACAGGGAAAGAAAATGATGAACAGAATGTGTTTTATGGTAGAAAGAATGATATTCAATGCATTAACAGAGAGAAGATGATGTACGAAATGTGTTTATAGGGAGATAGAATGATGAACAAGTTGTGTTTATACGGAGAGAGAATGGTGTAGAGAGTGTTTTTAGAAGGAGAGAGATCAATATACAGAGTGTGTTTATAGGGAGGGGGAATGAAGTACAGAGTGTGTTTATAGGGAGAAAGAATGGTGTCCAGAGTGTGTTTATAGGGAGAGAGGATGATGTACGAAAAGTGTTTATAGGGAGAGAGAATGATGAACAAGTTGTGTTTATAAGGAGAGCGAACAATATACAGAGTTTATTTATAAGGAAAGAGAATGATATACAGAGTGTGTTTATAGTGAGCGAGAATGATGTACAAAGTGTGTGTATAGTGAGAGAGAACAATGTACAGAGTGTGTTTGTAGGAAGAGAGAATTATGTACAAAGTGTGTTTATAGGGAGAGACAACAATATACAGAGTGTCTTTATAGGGAAAGAAAATGATGTAAAGAGTGTGTTTATGGGGAGAGAGAATGGTGTACAGAGTTTGTTTATAGGGAGAGAGAATGGTGTACAGAGTGTGTTTATAGGGATAGAGAATGATGTACAGAGTGTGTTTATAAGAAGAGAGAATGATGAACAGAGAGTGTTTATAAGGAGTATAAGGAGAGAGGATTATGTAGAGAGTATTCATAGAGACAATTGCGTACACAGATAGTGTTTATAGGGGAGAGAGTCATGAAAATAGAGTATTTATAAGGAGAGAATGATGAACAGAGTGTATTTATAGGGAGAGAGAATGATGAACAGATTGTGTCGATATGCATAAAGAATGATGTTCAGTGCATTCATAGAGAAAGAATGATGTTCAGAGTTTCTTTATAGGGAGATAGAATCATGAGCAGAGTGTTTTTATAAGGAGAGAGAATGATGTACAGAGTGTGTTT
This sequence comes from Ostrea edulis, assembly GCF_947568905.1. Taxonomy (NCBI): domain Eukaryota; kingdom Metazoa; phylum Mollusca; class Bivalvia; order Ostreida; family Ostreidae; genus Ostrea; species Ostrea edulis. The sequence goes on along the minus strand of NC_079170.1, from coordinate 16,436,578 downwards.
ATAAGGAAAGAAAATGGTGTAGAGAGTATTTATAGAGAGATAATTTGGAACAGAGTGTTTATAGGGGAAATAATGCTGAAAAGACAGTATTGACAGGGAGAGAGAATGATGAGCAGAGTGTTTTTATGGGGGGGGGGGGGGGGGGAATAATGAACATATGATTTATTTGGAGAGAGAATGATGTTCAGAATGTATTTATAGGGATAGATAATGATGAACAGAGTGTTTATAGAGAGAAGATGATGAACAGAGTGTGTTTATAGGGAGAAAAAATGATGGAGAGAGTATATTTATAGGGAAAGAGAATGATGAACAGAGTGTGTTTATGGGTAGAAAGAATAATGTGCAGTGCATTAATAGAGAGAGTGTTATGTACGAAGTGTGTTTATATGGAGATAGAACAATGTATAGAGTGTGTTTATAGGGAGAGAGAATGATGTACAGAGTGTGTTTGTAGGGAGAGAGAATGATGTACAGAGTGTGTTTATAGGGAGAGAAAATGATGTACAGAGTGTGTTCGTAGTGAGAGAGAATGATGTACAGAGTGTGTTTATAGGGAGAGAGAATGATGAACAGAGAATGTTTATAAGGAGAGAGGATTGTGTAGAGAGAATTACGTACAGAGAGAGTATTTATAGGGGAGAGAATAATGAACAGAGTGTATTTATAGGAAGAGAGAATGATGAAGAGAGTGTCGTTATAAAGAGAGAAAATGATGTACGGTAATGATGAACAGAGTGTGTTTATGGGGAGAGAGAATGATGGAGAGAGTGTATTTATAGAGAGAGAGAATGATGGAGAGTTTGTTTATAGGGAAAGAGAATGATGAACAGAGTGTGTTTTTGGATAGAAAGAATTATGTTCAATGCATTAATAGAGAGAGGATGCTGTATGAAGTGTGTTCATAGGGAGAGAGAATGATGAACAGTGTATGTTTATAAGGAGAGAGAATGGTGTACAGAGTTTGTTTATAGGGAGGGAGAGTGATGTACAGAGTGTTTTTAGGGAGATAGAACAATATACAGAGTGTGTTTATAGGGAGAGAGAATGATGTACAGAGTGTGTTGATAGGGAGATAAAATGATGAACAGAGTGTGTCGATAGGGATAGAGAATGATGTTCAGTGCATTCATAGAGAAAGGATGATGTTCAGAGTTTCTTTATAGGGATATTCTAAAAATGATGAACAGAGTGTTTTGATAAGGAGAGAGAATGATGTACAGAGTGTGTTTATAAGGAAAGAGAATGGTGTAGAGAGTATTTATAGAGAGAGAATTGGGTACAGAGAGAGTGTTTATAGAGGAGAGAATGATGAAAAGACAGTATTTACAGGTAGAGAGAATGGTGAGCAGAGTGTTTTTATGGGGGGAGGAGAGAGAATAAAAAACAGATCATTTATTTGGAGAGAGAATGATGTTCAGAATGTATTTATAGGGAGGGTGAATGATATACAAAGTGTGCTTATATGGAGAGATAATGATGGATAGAGTGTTTATAGAGAGAAGATGATGAACAGAGTGTGTTTATAGGGAGAGGGAATGATGGAGAAAGTGTGTTTATAGGAAAAGAGAATGATGAACAGTGTGTATTTTGCGTAGAAAGAATGATATGCAGTGCATTACTAGAGAGAGAATGATGTATGAAGTGTGTTTATTGGGAGAGAGAATGATGTAGAGTGGATGTTTTTAGGGAGAGAGAATGATGTACAGAGTGTGTTTACAGGGGAAGAGAATGATGTACAGTTGGTGTTGATAGGGAGAGAGAGAATGATGTACACCGTGTGTTTATAGGAAGAGAGAACAATGTACAGAGTGTGTTTATAGGCAGAGAGAATGATGTACAGAGTGTGTTTATAGGGAGAGAGAATAATGTATAGAGTGTATTTATAGGGAGTGAGCATGATGTAGGGACAGTGTTTATAGGGAGAGAGAATGATGTACAGAGTGTGTTTATAGGGAGAGAGAATGATGTACAGAGTGTGTTTATAGGGTGAGAGAATGATGAACAGAGTGTGTTTATAGGGAGAGAGAATTGATCACTGTTCGTTATCTTCACCTTACATATAGAGATTGTGTTTATAGGGAAAGAGAATAATGAACAGAGTGTGGTTATGGGTTAAAAAATGATGTTCAGTGCATTAATAGAGAGAGTATAATGTATAAAGTGTGTTTATTGGGAGAGAGAATGATTTAGAGTGGATGTTTATAGGAAGAGAGAATGATGTACAGAGTATGTTTATAGGGAGAGAGAATGGTGTACAGAGTGTGTTTATAGGGAGAGAGAATGATGTGCAGAGTGTGTTTATATGAAGAGAGAATGATGTGCAGAGTGTGTTTATAGGGAGAGAGAATGATGTACAGAGTGTGTTTATAAGGAGAGAGAATGATGTAGAAAGTGTGTTTATAGAGTGTCATTCGACAAACTTTGGCAGATCTCGGTACCCTGCATCTAACCTCGGATGTATGACGTGAATTGATATATAGCTATACCTAACATTTGTAATGGGGCCATCTATTTACCCTCCCAGAAAAATTGTCGCCTTTAGAAAGTAGTGTTTTTAAAATGTATTTATCGAGTTTGACTTAGAGAAACAAAACCCCATAATTCTCAAAGAAAAACAGTTACAAACATTGGCAGTGTTATATCATGGAAAAGACTGACGTCACTGTATATGTTGGCCGAGGTGATCCAAGTGAGATGGTATGTTTTTGGGGAGAGAACATGATATACTGAGTGTGTATATATAGAGAGAATGATGTAAGGAGAGTGATGTGAAGAATTTTAACAATGTACACACACAGACACACTCAGTGTATCACATTCACAATATACCCATACAATCAGTGCATCACTCTCAAAATTTACAGACACATTTTGTGCATCCCTCTCACAATACACACACATTGTAGCAAAGTAGCACAAATAGTTTTGATATGATTTAATTTGGTAGACATTAACATGTATAGCAATTATCATCAGTTCCAAAATTTAAGGAGTTTATTGTTTTAGTCGTTGAATTTGTTTGACTCCTGACTGACACACCGTCTTTGACGATAGCAGAAAGGTTCAACACATCTGTAGCCTCCCTGTTAGTGTGCAGAATCAGCAATGTGGTTCAGCGGCTGAACATATTTACCAAATGAATGTTCTTGGTTTCTCGAGGGATTTCCATAATCACAATTGATATCTTAGCGTTTTCGGATCTTTGGTGTGGCATTCTTCTAGTTGCTGAATCCCGTTAAAATGGAACTATTGGCACTTTTGGCAGACATAATCTTTGCTGTTGCTACAGTATGAAAGTGAATTTGAAATGAATAGTCAAATTAATGCATATTAACCACTACCCCTATAATTGAAAATTAAGTGTAAAATCATTCAAGACAAGTACAAATAATATTTAAAGTAAAGTAATTTTAACATAATCACGAGTTAATTCATATGCTCATGAATTGAAATTATATTTCCGATAAATGTATAATTAAATAAAGCACGCGTTTTCGTGGATTTTGTATGATAACCTCAGAGGTCGGGAAATGTTGCTTTGAAATAAAAAAGTCGAGGCGTTAAGTTTTTATATTCAATGAACATTTTGAGACAGAGGAAGTTATCCTTCATGTTCCCATGTAAACAAGTACATGTACTTTATTCCTATTTTACGACGACTCAGAAATATACAACTACGAATTAGATCACTTCTTCACGTCATGGCAATTTCCGAAACCGACTTGATTCTGACGAAAAAGATGAGATGGTAGAGTATACTAAATCTATTTTGAAAAAAAAAAATAATTGAGTGTTTGTGATGTTGGCAGATTTTATCAACTGCTTTCCATACAAGGTCTAAGAAAAATATGCATACGTGGAGTACGTGGAAAAGGGTTAACTTGTTTGTGGGGTAGATGTTAAGTCACAGTTATTGTGAGGACTTCTATGAATACCTGTAATATATATATAGACTATGTTTATATATAACTTAAATTTATCCAATGACATTAAGTGTATAACGTTATGTAAGTTTCTGCACTCTCCATATACTGTTCCTGTATGTATTATATCTTTATATCTACTGTACTGCCTGTGTGTATATATATATATCAGGCCCGTACCCAGACTTTTTCAATGGGGGGTGCATAAATTTACGGCGAGCGGTTTGGGGCCGCTTAAGGCCCCCAAGCGGGTCCAGGGCGAAGCCCGGTGGGGGATCCTGGGGGGCGAAGCCCCCCGGAAGCAGAAGCGAAATAGAGTAAAATCAGGGTAAAAATGCTCTATCCTGGATGCAATTTTTGCTTTTTATTTACTTATTTAATACTCATAAATATGAAAGGGGAAACATACTAAAATTGGTCATCGCATAGGCAATATGTATTGAATTTATTTCGTGATATTCCTTACTGTGAAAGTAAAAGCTAAGGATTTTAGAAAATATTTGACTTTAATAGTGCTTGATGATTTACACAGCCGACTTTAATAGTGCTTAATGGTTTTCACAGGGAGTGCGTTTGCACCCCCGCACCCCCCCCCCCCCCCCGCCCCCTCGGTACGGGCCTGTATATGTATGTGTATGTGAATTCAATGAGCCATATGGCTCACGGAAATAAAGAAACTGAAACTGCTTAATGTCAGATATACAGGTATCGAACCCTCCACAAACACAACTGTGTGCTTGAGTAGATATCTGTATACATGTAGGTATGCTGAATCACCACTTCTGGCAAAGATAAACGGATATTCGCCGCTCATATTCACAGCTCCAATAAACACAGATCGCCTTTAAAACATAAATTTCTAACCCCCATCTGTTTTGAGAAGAATTCTCCGCTCCTGTCTTGAGACCATGAACTATGTAATGATTTTATTCAAGTACATGTAAATGACAACTCTTTATTTATCTATTTATTTATTCATTTGATTTTTTTTTTCAATTCTAAGGTGGGTTTTTTTATCTATAGATTTATTTTGCAGATTGACGTAGGGTACTAAATACGTCCTCAGTTTAATTTACACATTATGGTTTTGTGTACTTTATATCCTTGAATTGAACGCATTTAAAAATCATCAAACCGTTTCAGACTTTAAGAAAATTAGAATTTCAAAATTTAGGTTTTTTATACAAAAGTCTACAAATATATCTTATCAACAGTTGAAAGAATACAACAATAAAACGATATTCGGTATAAACATGTACTGTATACACACGCACAAATATACATACAAAAATATCTAGGGCAAACCATAAATCTCGATTTCAAGAGTGCTGTTGGCGCTAGATTCATTATTGACATGTATGAATTCGTACGATCAGTCTATGCTACTTATTGATGGAGAATATTCTTCTTCGGTACTGACATCTTTTCTACATATGTATTCATAATGATCACAAGAACTCTAGGTTTTTGGATAGCGTATACATTGTACTGTAAAATAATAACATTGATCGATATACATAATATTTGGGTATTTTGAAACTGAATAGGATCGTTAGCGTTGTAAAAAAAAACGACTATGAAATCAACAAATGAGCAAAACAAGTAATTGATGAATTATCGTCACGATTATTTAGAACAGAATAGTCTACACACCGATTCTTGCATGTTGATTTGATATCTATATATATACTCCAAAACGAAAGTACGTCGGGGATTTCCACAGATGCGAGACAACTCTATATCTATATTTAGATCACCGTGAATATTTGAGTAAAATGCAAATCAAGATCTATAACTATTTTTTAAATTCAGAATAAAGGGTATTAGGATTCTTATTTGTTTCCCAAATATAAAACGACTGTTATTCACACAAATAATGCACTGACCTACATATTTTAGCAAATAGTCAAATAAGACTTGAAAAGTAATTTCCCTTTATAAAATATATACATTTTTGATGTCGACTTTGGCATCAAAAAGGATAAAGTCGACACTATATAAGAGGATAAAGTCGACACGACCCTCCAAATTTCTTAATTATATCTGCTATCATATTTTGTGTAAAAGATATGTCTTTATTTACGCTAATAAACATCAATCAAATCATTTCTCATACTATTTTAACTTGTATTTACTGGAAAATGCCTAAAATGTATCGTGTCGACATTAGTGTGGTGAAAATCGAGTGTCGACTTTACGTTGGATTTTCGAGTATATATATATATATATATATATATAAATCAATATTAATCTATCATGTATTTTAAATTACCCTCCGCTAAGAGAGTGGCCATTGGGGTTTAATTTATGACGTCACACCGTCTATTCCGGTTTATTTCATCAGCAATACTGTAAACATGACAAGTAACGAACAGTTAAGTTTGTAGCCGTATAGATTTGAGCTAGTTCTTTTGCAAGAAGAAATTGAGAAAAGATGACGTTCAGTCGATTTGCAGACCAGGCAGACGGTACATGTTCTTCACACAAATGTTTCGAACCTCATCTTGTCATACGCAAATGATGGATCCACAGTTTACGTAGTCTTTTCTTTTCAAATGACTTGGTTGGGTCGGGAATTTCAAAAATGTAACCCTTTTCACATCTCCCCTTCGCATTAGTACATGTATAATTCACTGCTTGCCAGGAAGGCATCAACCTATTTATTCGTAAGATCTACCACATGCACATCTTTGATGATCTCGCAGGTGCTTGGGTTCAAGACCCCCCCCCCTTTCCGAATAAGCTACATGAGTTTATTTAATTATTTTTGTTGTTGAAAATATTTCTAATGCATGTCAACAGAAATTACCTCTTGCATACCCATAAAGTCCAAAATAATTCAAAATTAGCCCTTTTGAAAAATACCCTAGGTCATTGGTTATTATAAGTTATGTTATAATAACTAGTGAGGGTTCTGAACCCAAGCTCCTGTGGATTATCTTAGAATCTGATCAAAACCGGAACAGACAGTGTGACGTCAAAATTATTGATTTTTGTGGTCTTGAATACAAAAGAGTTACACATCATGGCAGCCTCTATAGATAGCGGAAATTTAAATTTTTGACGTTTTCAAATCAGTACTGAAGCTTATCTAGGCTGTATATCAACAGAATTGTATGACAAATCTTTATCATATGTTAATACTATCATTTATCATGTAAAAAATGTTTTGGGTTGCCTTTCCCTTTAAGTGCAAATGTCCTCTTTCATGTTTTTTGCAGCATTTTGCCTTCACAGAATTCAAACTGTTTATGCAGGCTTTAAGGTACATTTCCAGTAAAATATATTAAAATGTACGTTTTCTACAAATTAAAAAGATACAATATAATTAATCAAAGCTGAATATAAATCAATCGAATCAGGAAGTGTTTTAATATTCTCCCATCTTGTTCTTACGCCTGCCACTCCTTTTTACATTTCACGGAGTACATGTAGCACAAATATCCTTTTGAATACCTTATGTGTAATGGGGTGCGATTAAATGTGAACTAATCAGTTCATATCTAAGTCTTCAGTAAATAGACTCCCTTGGTTTTACGTAAAAGGCGAAAATAACGAACAGTGATCAAAATAGAGGGTTGGGCAAACACGGACCCCTGGATATACCAGAGGTGGGATCAGGTGTCTAGGAGGAGTAAGCATCCCCCTGTAGAACAGTCACACCCGTCGTGAGCCCTATATCCTGATTAGCTAAACGGAGTTATCCGTAGTTAAATCAGTGTAATGCAAGGTTCGATCTGTACTCTTGTGGTTTCTATAATTTTACGAACTTACCAGCTATGATAATTATGTTCAACGTCAATGTGGCGATGCAGTTGTCATCGTAACCTCTCATCATAGAGAACCACGGGTTTTTCGAGTACGACTATAGAACGGAGGTATCATTTTGGAACAGGCGTCAGCACGTTTAAGAATCCCCCACTGTAACATCCTTTAGCGCTAAGCATAGGTTTGTATTAAAAGTGTAATTTACCCTCAACTGCTGACGTTTTAATGAGTGAAAAATTCCTAAGGTAGAGGTGTGCGGTATTACCGGTATACCAGTATTTTTCTGGTACCGATATGTACCGCGGTACACGAGGCGAAATACCAGCTTATTCATGTCTGATAACTCTTAACAAAAATATAAAATTGAAACAAAGTAAAAATATAAAGAAAAAATAATTAAAGAAATTTGAGTACGCAGTGACTCACTTTATTTACATCGTTCCTTCATTGTGATGTAATAAAAGGTAAGTCTGTTAACTGTATACAGTCGGTAAAACATATAAAGTATAAAATGCTATAACTTGAATGTTAATGATATGAAAACAAATCAAAATTAAACAAACCAAACAAATAATAGAAAACATTTCATTAGTAAACATTTTTACATGTAATAAATATAAGGTAGATTATAAAAATTGTTTTTATGTTGTTTGGTTTATGCGGATCGAATAACATTCCCGCCTATTAGGCTAACCCCGAGTAAACAAAATTGAAATGGCAGATGCAGACTTGCACGTTCGAAACCACCGTTTTTCGCATAAGTACAAATTCCTGCCGAATCTGAACGCCGAATTAATGAGTTTGAGGTGCAAGAATGTAGGAATTGTGGTTGAAGAACAAGAATACATTTGTGGTCACATGTTCTCGTTATTCTCTTTAGAGAAGTGGACAGGCGTATCCTACATATAGAAGTTCTTGTCATTCGCGACTCTAAGTCTAAGAGCTTCTAGACTTTGAGATTCTGTCAAATAAATTCCACAGGTTTCCCCCCTATTAGTTATTTTGATAGTCATTCTAGTCAGCAGTCTAGTCGCAGTCTATTTTAGTCATGATACAGAGACACTGCTATATAGTATGTACTATATGCTTACTTTTATCGTTGGATCAAATATTTTTGTTCTGTTAACTGGCTTCAAAATAAATTTAAATAAGATATTTTCCTTATTATTTATATTTGTATAAATTGAATGCAATTTACAATCAATAAACTAATTGCTGCTTTTTATATACAATAAATCACAACTAAAGTTGAATCATAATGTTGAAAGATTAAATCTGCGGTATACCGCGGTACCTTTATTTTCTGCGGTACCCAACTCTACCTGAAGGAGCGTAAAACAATGACACAGAGGCGATACATGTGACGAGTGTTTCAGTGGTAGTATAGAACTGAAATAAATACAGAAATAAATATCATTCTTGGGAATTGATATTGTAAATAACTTGTATTGCATGTATCATCTCGGGCTCCCTAGGAAACAATCGTACAATTCTTGTGATGGAGGCTTTGAAGATGTGTAATAATTCCTACCATCTTTCTATCTTTACCTATGGTCTAACTTTTGTATGTAGTAGTAAATGTATTTCTTGACAAGAAAGTACTTATAGTATTAAGATATTATGGCCGCTATAACCCGGTATCTCAGTGTTTGAACGTTCGCTTCGCAACCAGGAGATGATGAGTTCGAGCCCCGCTCGTGCCATGGCCGCGTCAAACCTTAACATGAACATACACTGTAGGTGGCGATTGCATCTTTACCAAAAGCTCGGCATATAAAGGCGAAAATCACAGGTCTTTCAGATATGACATCAACAATGGAGAAGCAATGTCGTGACATACGTTAGTACGTTAAATTACCTTTACTGCTTCGGTCATGGGTGCTAATTTGTGGTACTTCTCAATACAGCTGGTGACGTTGCAGAATCTCCATGGTACATGTACTTAAAACAAAGAAACAAACAACCAAATTACCTCTATTTAGATGGTATACAGAATGTTACGCATATATGAATTTTAGATTAGTATGAAAGTTTAATTCTCAAATTATGTGTAAGAGATATACAGAGTATTTCAATTTTCGAGACTTAAAACAGTTCAGCACATGTAAGGCCTAAATATCAGTTACAATGCGGGAAATCAGCATCGTTTTTCAAAGTGTCTGTGGGAGATTGGAAGTTGACTTGTCTAAAATTCTTGACAAGCAAAAACAACAAAAAAGCCCCCCCCCCCAAGACATTTCTCCGATCTTCATAATCCTACATCGTGGTAAGAGGGTGGAATTTAGGGTATTCATCAGCTATAACTGCCTCTACCCCCGGCTTCCATCTCTTAAATCGTGGAGGAAGAGCGGTACATGGCGTCAGTTTAAAACGTTTAAACTTTTATTCTACTAATTCACTACTACTATTAAAAATGATATGGGACAGTTAACTAATGTATCTATAATTTATTAGCAAATGAAAATACATTTGTAACAGATAGTGACAAATGTAACCAAAAAAAAGTGTGTATGTGGGTGGGTGGGTGGGGGTATTGGTCTACGTACATGTAATATTTTCCTGTGAATATTTGTTTAAGATATACGTTCATTCATGTAGTGACGTCTCTAACTTTCGACCATTGTATGATGGCTTTTGCCAACGCAGTGAAGAGTCGATATCACCGAGCGTGACATGACACTTTAGTTTTTAAGGTTTCATCCAAAAGATTAGTGACTATCACTGCTAAATGACAAGTGTTTAGGTAAAACGTAGGTGTGACGTAGGTGTGTCGTGGCGCTAGGATCGAGAATCGAACTTTGGCCTCCCGGTGGTGACAAGAACGCCCTAACCAAGAAAAGGGCAACTAGGGGCCCTTGGACACACCAGACGTGAGATCAGGTGCCTAGGAGGACGAAGCATCTTCTGTTAGGCGAGACAGTCGTTGTTTTCGAAGCGTCTGCTCGTCAATCATGGTCAATGTTTTCCCAGTAAGAATGTTGCCGTGGGAATATAAACACTCAAATGAGCTTGATTTTTCTTCCTTTTTATCCCCTCACTGAGGGGATATAGCATCGCTACTGCGTGTGTGTGTGTGTGTGTGTGTGTGTGTGTGTGTGTGTGTGTGTCCATTACAGCTTGTGGGCAAGATTTAAATACATATGTGGCATTGTAAAAAAGACAAACCCTATTCATTTTCAAGTGAATCGGTGAAATATTTCTTAAAATATCGCGTCTTTACTACCTAAAAACCGTGAAATTTTATGTACGAGTTGACAATACTCACTTCCGGTTAATTTAAACTGGTACCCTGTCAAGTTACAATTCTGGTCGCTTCGGTTGCACCAATTAACAGGGAACCAGTTTAAAGAAAACGAGACAGCTTACGTCTGCTGCAGGTAAGTTTGTATTTGTGCATTGTCATATTAGTGCACGTTGGCGTGCGCAAAGACAGTCTGTAGGAATTAAAAGCGCCATCTCTGACACTGAGTAATTAAAATAATTTGATGAACATCGCAGTTTCATGACCAGATTACCCCACGTGTTTACAATACAGAATTAATTTAGATTACCACACGTGTCTGTTTACAGAATTAATTCTAAATTAATTCTTGAGGCGTACGTAATTCTTGAAAGCTATAAAGATATTTCACAAGCTTCGTCGACCTGTCAACACTGGTATATTGTCTTTTTACATAACGAAAAAATATTACTTCCGTGGGAATTTTCTGAGTTCATGCATTCTGCATACAACAACTGTGAGGTATATTCAGGTAAGTAAATTACTGAAATTTAGTGCATACGTGATATGTTTCTGCTAGGAATAAGGGAAACTGACCAATCACGTATGTATATGCCCCCCAAGATAATATGCACCTTGATAGATTTATCAAAAATCCCATATTAATTATCCCATCACCACCACCACCTAATGATGTTAGAGGTATCTGAATTTTAATCAATAATAAATAGCTATATATATTTAACAAATACCTATATATGAATATAATACACCCATATGCTCATAATATTTCCTGCCGCGAGGGGATGTTCCGCTTAGCGGTGCCCTTGTTAACTTTATTGCTTGTTTGTTTGTTGTTTTTTAACGGAAATAGCTTACGTGAATATCGAGCCCAGTCCAAGTTCGAAGGACCAACCCTTTTCAAAATGAACAAACTAATTACTCTTGTGTATATCTTTTAAAGCTATTAGATTTAGTAGGATATATACCTTGCCCTGAACTGTTCATATCACAATTTTAGGTGCGAGGGAATCACTCTATTCTTTGATAAATAATTATTTGCTAAATGAATAAATAAATGAACCAGAGCCGCTTCCCAGTGTTTTGTATTAATCAACCGTGTTATCAATTATTATGTCTATAATTCATAAATTGTTAATATATTTTTCTAAAATATAATTCTATATCGCCTGGGTCCGCTTGAAGCCAGACTCCAGACTAAAGAAAGCTGTTGCCCCGTTTTGTCTGTCCCACTTTCTTCTTACTCGAACTCTTCTTTTCTTACTGGCAGTAACCAATTCATCTTTGGAATATGATAGGTGGTGTCCCGTAGATGCGCAATAAGGTTTTGGAATATTGTTAATTTTACGTTGGGGTCAAACTAGTGGTCGAAAAACGATATTTTTTCTTTTCAAAACCTGGTTCTCAGAACTCCTCTTATATTTTACGCAGTAGCTACATCATCTTTGGAAAATGAGCTGTGGTGTCCTGGAATCTAATTAAAATCAGATCTTCTCCAACCATTACGTTGGAGAAGATCTGGTTTTAATTAGATTATGGTGTCCTGTAGATGTGCAGAAAGGTTTCGAAATGTTCAGATTTTACCTACGGCTCAAATGGGAGTCCAAAATCGACCTTTATTCTTAAGAAAACCACTCCTGTTTCCCAGAACTCCTCTTACAGTTTACATAGTAGACAAAATATCTTTTGGAATATGATTACTGGTGTCCTGTAGATGAGCGATAATGTTTTTGGAATTTATATCCTGGGGCCCAAATGGGGTTTGAACGACGTTTATTCCAGCAAAAAAAACAACCAACCCCCCCCCCCTGGTTCCTAAAACACCATTCCTGCATTTTATGCTGTAGCTAATTTTATCTTTCGGAAGGTAATTGATGGTGTCCTATCGTTTTGCAATAAGGTTTCAGAATTTTTATTTCCACTCTCTTACAGTTTATGTAGTAGCCAAATCATCTATTAGGAGATGGTTAATGGTGTCCTGTAGATATTCAATAAATTTTCGCAATTTTCCTTATCACAATTTCGGGCAAATGAGGTGAAAAATGAGGAACAAGAACTTAATATTCAGCGCATTGTGTCATGTGCAACAAGAATATATATTTTTAGTGATCGTACGGATTTCAAAAACAATCGTCCTTCCACAACTCCTTTTCAAACATAATTCATTATTCATTAAGTTATGAATTTATTCTTTATTAAGTTATGAATTAATTGTATGAACTACTAAGATAAGAGGCCAGGTTGCATTATATTACCCCTATAATTTCAAACTTTCCGCCACATGTCAAGATTAGTAAATACTACTGCTACAGTTAGCCAGCACCTTATGATTGTAGAAAATACAATATCTGAAATCGAGTTGAAATAAAAGATATGCTACACTTCCTCATTGACAATATCTTCGTGGTCCTTGGTGATCAGGTCTTCCAACAGTCTGTTAGAATTCCCATGGGCCCGAATTGTCCTCCTTTGTTAGCTGACCTAATTTAATATTCATATAAAGCAGAAATTATTCACAAACTTCTATGCGAGAAGAAAAAAATCTCTGATTGTGGCCTTCAATTCCACAGTTAAATATATCGACGACGTTTTATCTATTAACAATAATAACTTTTATTCATGTGTCAATTTGTACACTTCTGCTTCATACTTAGATATTTTATTGAAAGTAGATATCAACGGCAAACTAACAGGTCAACATTATGTCAAACGGGATAATTGCAGCTTCTCCATCGTCAACTTCCCATATTTATGTAGCAATATTTTATTATCACCTGCATATGGTGTTTACATCTCTCAACTGATTCGATACGCAAGAGCTTGTTCTGCATATAGTCAGTTTTTAAATCGAAGAAGGCTACTGACAAACAAGTTGATGATGCAGGGATTCCAAAAGTCTCGTTTAAATTCCGCTTTTCGCAAATGCTATGGTCGACGTCGTTATAACGATCTCGTTTTCCAATATACCCTATCACTGGATCAAATGCTGTCTGGCGTGTTTCATGCCGATTGTTAAGCTGTTCTTGGCACACTCATTTTGACTACGGAAAACTCCGCTGATCTAATCAAGATATAGGGCTCACGGCGGGTGTGACCGGTCGACAGGGGATGCTTGGTGGGATACGGTGCCTAGGAGGAGTAAGCATCCCCTGTCGACTGGTCACACCCGCCATGAGCACCATATTTTGATCAGACAAACAGAGTTATTCGTAGTCAAAATCAGTGTGCCACGAACGGCCTAATATACGTCGGACAGCATTTGACCCAATGATAGGTTGTATAACAAAATAGATCGTTATAACGACCATATAATTTGCGAAATGATGACTTTAAAGGAGACTGTTCAAACCTCATGTACCATCAACTTGTTTGTCAGTAGCTTACCTCGATTTAAAAAATGACCATACGCAGAACAAGCTCTTGCGTATCGAATCGGTTGAGAGATATAAACATCATATGCAGGTGATAATGGAATATTGCTACATGAATATTGGAATTTGACGATAGAGAAGCTGAAATCATCCCGTTTGTCATAAAGTTGAGTTGTTAGTTTGTAATTTCTAGAATCATAAGTTCAATCTTATATTTGATTGTTGATTCATCAAATAATATATCTTAGTAACAAATAAAAATGATAAAATAAGTATGTTGCGATTTTAATGTAATTTTTATCAATTAGCACAATATACCTGTTATCAACATCAGAAAATTGCAATTTTCCTTAAACAGAATCAAAATCAAAATTTCACAAAAATTGGTTGTACCGATGTAATAGCATTCATAACAATTTCATGAAACTGTTTCTTTAATATATATATATACAAAATATTTGTGAAAAAAAGGAAATTTATCGCATAATGGAATTGATAACTGATTTAATGAAAACAGATTTATTGCTTTTGGATTCAATATTTTGAAACATATGATTGATTATTCATATAAAACTTAGCCTTTTGAAATATGTTATGGTTAACAAGATTTTTAACAATCAATATTAAAAAAGATTCCAACAAAATTTATGTTCCTGTCATGCAAAAATCATATCAAAACATTGACTTTGCGAAATTTTATGACATCACAGGAGGGTGGAATTACGTTAATATCTACTTTCAATAAAATATCTAAGTATGAAGTAGAAGTGGACGACTCTGTGGTGTCTAAAACTATAGACAGATAGCTTCAATGACTTGCAGACGACCCAAGCTATTTTCAAAGTCATCAGAAGAAATGCAAATGTTACTATATCCGGTGTACAATTCAACTTGTTTGCTTGTGTTTAGGCAACAAAAATTATAGATTAATAGACCCACGTTTTATTCAGTATTTTTCCCCCATCTGTACAGATAGGCGTATTTGCAAGGACACGATCAGACGTCTTGGTAGGATATATCTAATAAATGTGTTTTTTTTAAAAAGTTTATTCATGATCAAAGCATTTTGTGTTTCAAAGTAGGCATATTTGAAAACGATGTCACACGGAAGTAAATATACATTTTCACACGGTATGGCACGAACGACAGGTAGGGGAATATTGCATTAGATTTGAACGGGTTTAATTTTGATTTCAACATTATAACATGTACTGTTAATTTAAGGAGTTACACTACATCGTCATAATGGCTGCCTTCCTGTTAAAACATTGATAAAAATATGATTAACAGTAATATTTGTCTAGTCATTTAAGATATTGTCGCCTAGTTGAGTAGCTCAGTAGGTTAGCACGTCGACTACTGATACACCAATCAGATTCGAGTATCTTAAATGAAAGTATAATAATATCCTTTTTTCAAGCTTTGCAATCACTATGAACCAACCGAACCTTTGAATTGAAAACACTGCCAAACTGCTAAACGCAAATGTTTGGGCACAGGTTCTTAAAATTAATAATGCTCTCTCCGGTCTTTGGAACCAGGATTTGAATAAATTTTACTCTACATTATAAAATGTTGTGTAATACATTTTATTATACTTTCATGTAAATTTTAAAGATACTCGAATCTGATTGGTTTAGAAGCATTTGCAAAAAACATATTGTTACCCTTGAAGAACAGAAAACACGCTCTCCAAGATGATGGTGTCTAGCAACGGGTAACAGTATTTGACAACGGGAGATATTATAAAAATTATCACATGCGTCAAATTTATGCGCGTACGGTTCGCCGTATATTGTTAGACAACGTCGGTTGAGCGTTTGCAATAAACGTGAATATCAGCATCGCTATACGAAATATTGCATGACAGTGATTGATCAAATGTCAACAGACGCAAGTCTTTCTGCTTTGTTGTTTACAGTAAAACTCTGATATAGCGAATTTCTGCTTACACTCTATAAAAATTCACTGTAAGCGTAATTCGCTATACGTTTATAGCGAATTCATAATTGAAATATAACGAATTCGTTATAAAACTGATTTGCTCTATATGTATATCAGTTATATAAGAAAGCAGCAATCGATACACAATATGTACTTGCGTTTGCATTGTCTCTAAGAGAAATTAAGCCTAGATGTTTTCAAGATGAATTATTTTTATAAAAGACATGTACACACTGATTTATATATGATAATTTATCTTGATGGATTATTTAATCACACAAGCACATGTCAAAAGAAAAATGTCCACAAAATTATATGTAATACACACATGTACAAACAGTCTATGTCTTTTTAAAATATTTGTCAATCGTTGAATGTGTCGTGTTTTTTCCCCTTGTTTTTTTCTTTCTTTCCTTTTTGTTGAGTTTGTCAGTACACGTATGTGTAAGTATTGTTTTGTGTTAACGTCCTCTTTTGAAAAAATAAAACAGAAATTTCGTAATAAGTGTGGATCCTTTATGGCAAATGAAAGCGATTGTTAGAATTCACAACGAGGTTGAAACGACAAAATCGTTATAAAAGGTTATTTTTACGTTTATTTTTAATTCAAGGGGAAAAGAAATTTACTTCGTTATATTCGAAAATTCGCTATATCCGTGTTCGTTATAGACGTTGATTTTTATATAGAATAGATAAAAAATTTGCAGGGGAAATCGCTTTCACTTCGCTGTAGCCGTAATTTCGCTATATTCATGTTCGTTATATTCGAGTTTTACTTTATATAACATTCAGTATAATAAAACAGTACACCTCGGTTGACAATCGTTTTCTCGGGATGAACATTTTCAATGTTACCCTCAACTTCATGCAATATTTATATATCACTAATGACAACTTCAGTATTATTGATTCAGAATATAGTTGGAATATCAATTTTATCCCCAACTGCATGTATTATTTATTTAATATACATATTTCAAAACATACTGTTGAATAACGTTTTAAAATAAATCTGAATTCCGGTTGGTGAATAGAAAGTTCAAAGCACCTACGACATAACATTATGAGCCACTCTTACACTATATTGTATTGGCTGTGAAGTCCAACACAGTCCTACTTGGAACATTATTTGTACTAGTGATTAAGCTTGCGAAAAGGGGGATACATAATTATGATATATTTGGAATAACTGCAACATATAGTTTAGTTTATGAATATTTTAATCAATGCAAAAATATGTACTGCTCATCGTAATGTAGGGTTTCTAGCATAAACAGATCATAAATTGAAGTCATAATTCAAATTATCAAATTTCTAATTGGTGTTTGAGGAGGTGATATTGCTTTAGTCGGAACATCACTGATATTGGAAGTTGTTGTCTGAGTTATCTCGTCATATTATCTGAAATATGGAATATCTGCATGATAGAAAATCATCAACCGACTTAAACACTGGTTCTTGCTTTATCAATAAAGGTTTTTACACTCAAAAGATTGATACTCTATCTAAGGCAATAAACATCAAACTTTTAACCTATATTCTTGCACTAATGTAATTACACGTAGTGTATATTCTGCAGAGGACATAAAAATAACAGATTAGAATTTTTAAAACCACTTTTGGACCCTTGGGGACATACAAAATATAAGGTAATAAACATAAAAGAAAAATGCATGACAAAGTTCACACAGATAGCATCAATGTGATAAGTAAAAAAAAACCCCACACTTTAGGAGTTTGTAGTAGTTGGGGAATGTACTTGTTTATAATTGGCAATGGAAAATAAAAATCATATTTCATTCTTGAATGTACAATCATACCATATTTGATATTATGTGATCATACACACAAAAATGAAGTTTCAACATGTATATTACATGTACTAAATAAACTGATAAAGTAATTAAATGAATATTATTTCACTTTTTTCCCAACTTACACAGAGCATTATTTAATCAATTAATTGAATAGATTGGAGTTTACAATCATTATGAATATTGTCATGATATCCATCTTTTGGTCAACTCCAATTTCTGAGAGACACTTAAGATAGAAAAGACATGGTTTGACAATGATATAGCCAATTAATCACAACCTTTCGAAGTTGGATTTGCATTGCGTAATTTACTGGCATACTTACAGTAACAACAATTAATAAAATTCCAAGCTATCATGAAAGCTGTTGAGACACACAAATAACATAGTAATACCTTTACTAGATATAGGCTGATTGGTTGGTTGTATATTGTTTAACGTCCAGCTCGTTTTCACTCATATGGAGATATATCGTCATTGGTGGTGAAGGGCTGCAGAAGTTTGGCTTATGCTCGGCGCTTACAGATCTTGAACAGGGAGGGATATTTATCGTAACACATTTGCTGTGACACCGGTCCTTGACTTTTGCGGTCTCATCCATTTAGTCGCCTCTTACGACAAGCAAGGGGTACTAGGGACCTATTCTAATTCGGATCCTCACCGTATCAGTATATTTGAAAACAGTTTAAGTATATTTGAAATCTCAAAACTTTTCTCAAATCAACAACATCAAACGTAAAGAATTTCAACACTTTATACATGTACATGTACCACCATAAATTAAAGACTAGGTCTTTTGACATCATAGACAGTTGATTCTTCAACAAAATAGAAAAAAGAAATAATCTTATATTGTCATCAGTCAACCGAAACATATATTAAAAGGAAGCTGGGGGTCCTCGTTGACAATATCTTCGTAGCATTTTGGTGATCAGGTCTTCTAACAGCAATTTCTATGGATACAAATTGTGTTCCTTTATTGCTTAATCTGTTTATATATCCTTACAAGGCATTGTCTATTCATAAAAAGAAACAATTCTCCTGCCGAGCAAAGGTCTGAATCATGCAGCCCTTCACCGGCAATGGTGACGCCTCCATGAGTAAAACATTCTCTCGAGTGATACGTTACACAACATGCAATCAATCAATCAAATAGACTAAAAGTTGGCATGAATTTTCTAGAAATTATAATTACATTTAATCTGACACCATTTCTGGCAAATGTTGGGGCAGAATGCGTTTTAATTTTCCCCTTTACATCAGATAAGGGTCTTAAAAGAACATTTACTGGATCCCGCAATGTATCTTTATAATGTATTGTGTAACGTTTAGGAATTCAATATAGGTACGGTAACTCATATTCATTCCTCCCATTGAGTGGGATATTAAATGCGTTTCAAACGGAAACAAGATTTTGAGGAATTTCATCTTTTGCCAGAGAAGTTGGAGGATTACCAAATGAATGTTTAATTGATGCAAAGTTCGTTTAGAATGCACGGTTATTATAATGAACCTTATAAATCAAAACAATGTAGTTACAAGCTTTGTCAGCTGGAAATAATATTTTCTACAACGATAAAAAATCAATGCATCATAGTTGTATCTGATTCATGGATTTTTAAACTCTTTTTTAAATGTTTGGAATGATCTCCAAATGACAAAATGTTATCAAATAGCTTTACTTCTATTCAAGGGTATTTTAAGCTATCTATTCCCATATATGAGGCATGTGAAATGCATTCTTGACTTGTTTTTAAATCTAACTGACTTCCATTCCTGAATGAGTAACCATGTTACATTTCTTTTATAGGTGAAACATACCAAGAATGATGTCAATCAAATTTGCTTTCAATTTTGTAAACTGACCAAGTATAATTTTCAAACCTAATGGAATTCAATTTACTACTCATTCTACAAAGATGAAATTAGCTTTCCATCAACAGATAAGGAATACTCAAATAAGTTAAAATATTTAAATGGATAAAGAATGTAATCATGATTCTAAAGTACGTATATATCGTGATGTTTTGAGATGGTGCACTTTTCCTGACATTATCTATTTTTTCGTTGGGTCAATCATATGTTTTGCATAATATTTAGTGAGCCCACCTTCGATTGCTTATAGGAGTTATGAGATTAATCACTCTTCATTATCTTCACCTTGCATGAAAGACCGCTTCAGCAACGGAATAACCTGTGTTTATATTCTGAGGATTTGTTTATATCATTTATCAACAGTGGACATATGTTTTCGTCCATATTAAATTGAAGGAAAGTTTTCATTTATTCACGCACGCACGAACACCCCCCCCCCCCCAAAAAAAAAAAAACCAACACACACATACGTCAAGTATACTCAATCGGTTTTGTGATGTTTTTATTATATATGTGAAGATTTTATATATAAAAGGAATGGACAATATTTATCTGATATGAATTTACAATGTTTGTTTTTAGTTGTCTATCTGATCGTCGGGTGTTTTGTTTCGTATGAGTTTTCAATGGTACCGGAATGCAAATGGGGTAAGAATGAAATATTTGATACTTAAATTAGCTAAAACTATTCGGTTGTCATAAACATCAATAGCTAAATATTGATATTATTGAATCATGCAATTTCGTGGGCGTTACATTTTGTTGTTTTGCACAATGAAAACATCTACAGAATTCATAATTAAATCTTCCATAGTCAAAATAAGCTGAATTACGATAACGAAGAACAAGAATTTTTCAACAACACCCAAACAAGGTGGTTTAAAAATAATTCCCATCTTGATCTTTTATTAGCTCACCTGAGCTTTTGTGATCGCATTTTTTCCGCCGTTCGTCTGTCTCTGTCCGTCTATCCGTCCGTAAACTTTGGTGTTTGACCCTGTGTCCTCGACATGGAAGTTTGACCTACTTTTCAGAGAATATGACATATTCCATATTTCTTGAACTTTTTAAGATAAAGCTTCCATGAATTGTATAGATGTTTTTGATGGCAAGGTCTTTCATATCATACCATAATCTAGGACCTTGTGACCTTGGTTTTATCCAGAATAACAAGTCCATATTAGTCATATTTGTTTTGAGGCAACTCTTTCTTCTTTTAATTAATTTTCACTTAGATGTAGGGCCTCCGTGGCCGAGTGTCGAATCCCGTTCGCGTTGGTACATGTAAGTGAACAAGTTTCCCAGTTTACTTTCGGAAGATCGGTGGTCTCTTCCCAGGTACATTGTATCTGGGTTCTCTCTTCCACCAATAAAAAACTGGGTGCCACCAGATAACTGAAAAATTGTTGAGTGTGGCGGAAAACAGCAACAGAATTATCAGTCACTTAGATGAATGATGTGATCCTTTGGGGTCTAGGTTGGGGCCACAATATGGGATCAAAATGTTTCCTGGGAATGAAAATGGATGAAAATGATTCTTTAAAATCACAACAGCTGAACAACGGATGTGTTAAGTTGAGACAGGTGAGCGAGGTGACCCATGGGCCTTTTGTTACTTCAAACATCCTCGCATTCACTGGTTCAGAACATAATTTTTATTTATATTTCTCAAACCACGAAAAGTAGTATTTCATAATATTGATTTGAAACCACCTTGTTTCTTTGTTTACTTTTACATAAAAAAGACGGGTTCTTAACTATTTTGAAGAATTTGAGTAGAGCATCATCGTTTTCTGGATCTTTTCTGAATTATATATTCATACAAATTGACTTTGGAGGATCATTCTCAAATAAGAAATCATTTAAAAGTATTATGATAGGAAATATATTTCTTTGAAAACAGTTTACATATGGGATATAATTCCAACGCTAGATATATCAAAAAGTAATACCGTATATTTGGACATCTCAGATTATTTAGTTGTGGAATTAATAGATTGTGAACGGTGTCCATCCCCAAGAATATGTTCCGAAACAACAACACAATAATCTACCGCGGGAACTACAGTGTCTGCGATGAAAGGTATGTCAATATGCTTTATTGATCTGCAATTTTGTTGATTGTTCATGTCACTGTCAGTATATCCTTGTCTTGCATTTTAAGAAATAATTCTTTTAATTTCATTCCTCAACACTCGTGATTTTTGTAAATATGTGGTCTCCTGGATCAGCAGTTTCCATTTCCGTCTAATTTCTGTTATGTGTAACTATACATAACCCGTATAAAGATTTTGGTGGAATATTTCTTTCGTCCATTAAACGTTTTATCATCAAATTCAGGACTGTTCTACAACAAGTCATCGTATTCATCAGGCTATCTCGATGATTTTTGTATGTCGTACAGTCATCTTTATTTTTAGCTTAATTGTTTGATTACTATAATGGTCAATGCATAAAAATGAAAGGTGAAGATAACGAACAGTGATCGATCTCATAACTCCTATAAGCAATACAAAATAAAGAGTTTGGCAAAAGCTTCTATATGAAAAGGAAAAATTCCTTCCTGTGGCCTTAAGTCGACATTAAAATATATCGACTATTAACAATAATCATTTTTATTCATATGTCGATTCACGGGTCTTTCGGATATGACCTCAAAAATGGAGGCCCCGAATCGCCAAAGAACCCTCACTCCTACGGCCCTGAGCGCTAAGCATAAATCCAAGTTTGGGGTGCTTCACATACAGCTGATGACATTTCAATATGAACGAAACATTCTCAGCGGGACGTAACCCCCCCCCCCCCCCAAAAAAAACCCAAACAAAAACCCCCAAAATATACAATCAATCAATTGAATCGATATATTCCAGTGATTTAAAGACAATAGAGACTCCTCCATATCTGCTTCTTACTTAGATATTTTATTGATTATTTTATTGAATATAAATGTTAACGGCATTTATATGTTATTGAATATAAATGATAAAGGCAAACTAACAACTCAACTTTACGACAAACGGGGTGGCATCGTCAGTAGCAATATTCTATTGTCACCTGCATACCATGTGTATGTCTCACATCTTATTCGATACGGAAGGGTTTGTTCTGCGGATGAAAAGTTTTTTTTAAAATCAAACCAGGCTAATGGGAGACAAGTTGATGTTGCAGGGGTGTCAACAGTCTCGTTTAAAGTCAGCATTTCGCTATCTATTTGGTCGATATAACGATCCAATTTGCAAATAGGAGCTGTTATTGGGTCAAATACTATCTGACGTGTTTCATACCGATTGATAAATTGTTATTTACATCCTTATTTTGACTGGATTGCTCCGTTGAGCTGATCGAGATATACATGTAGGATGACAGGTCAACAAAGGATGCTTACTTCTAGACACCTGATCCCACCTCTGGTATATACAGGAGTCTGTGTTTGCGTAACTCTTAATTTTGTATTTCTTATAGGAGTTGCGAGATTGATCTCTGTTCCATACACTGCACCTTTTCATCAAAACAATAGATACTATCTACTTCCCTTTGCGATACGTATATATCAAATCTATGGTTTTATGCTTTGCAATTTTAATATTTCCTGTTTGATTCTATATATTTAATAAATGAATACATTTTAGCAGTTTATTATATTAACTCTAAGTGGTTAAAGGAATAACAGAAATGTTCGCATAAATAGATACGTGCACCAAATGTCAACATGTCCGCTAGTTACAGTGTATATAGTCAAATCATTGTATAAGTACAACTGCTATTGATAGGAAATCTTGACTATAAGATTTATTATTTATTCAGAAAGCATCGTCATTGCAACAACATATGGACCACAGGTTAAGTGATGACATATTTTTGCCACCATAACCGCCGCATTAAGTATCTAGGATAATGGTAAACATTTTAAAATTAATTTGAAAGTTCAACGTCCAGCTGTCTGTTGCAAACAGAAGTTGTTTTTATCACTGATTATCTAAGGATTTTGATCCTACTTTAGAGTCTTTCATTCATATCGTTATATCACCAGATCTAGGTAAATGCCAGAGATGTTAACCTATATATGACACTCGGGCAGTTAGAGTGAGTTTTCGTTAATTGTGTATCCGCCTACCTTGACAGGGAACCAGATTATTTAAAAGGTATCACCAGATACACTGACTGTCAGTTGTAATATCGGACACTTGACACGATCACTATAAGTGCGCTATTTGTAATACGACCACTGGGTATCGAACCAAAGGCCTTCCGGTAGTGAACTAGTGTAGACGTATTGGACCAGTTTTTAAAAAAAAAAAAATAATCAATGCATATTGTAGATTACTTGAGCACTCAGCATTTTTACCGTCCAATTACCATTCGTGAGAGCTTGTGCAAGTAATGTGTCTTTAAAGCGCTTGAATCTATATTTGTGTTTAGTTTAGTGATAAATAAAACGGCTGATTTTGAGGGAACAACACACAGTATTTATCATATAAACAAGTATTTTATGCTATCCAGCCAATCCATGATTAATGCTGATCAAGAAATATTCAATATCATGATGAGTAAGATTTTGAATGTTTAAGGAATTGTGGTTAAACAATCAAGGTGAGTAGTTAACGCTTAGACACCTGTCCATATCCATCTCCATGTACCTTTTACAGCCATTATAAAATATATGTACATTTCATATGCTGACGTGAAGTCACGTCTCCAGAAGGTGTTATTGGAGCGGCTATAGGAGGGTTCTTACTGGGATCTGTGGTTACAGGTGTCATCTTCATCTGTCATCGCAGAACAACACTACCACAACAGAAACGGTACCGATTGATGAAAACCATTCATTGACTAAATTGTATAAGTATTCCCCGTATTACACACCACGATAAGCGCTAGATATGTGTAGCTTTCAGTATTTTCATTTTGATTCGGTCATACTTACAGAGAACAAATCCCACAAGATTTTCATAACGCAGAATATCAGTCTGAGAGCAGCAACACAGGGGCTCAAAGTCAAGGCAACAGAAGAAGCGTGGTGTACAGCGAAATAAGCGACGAAACGGTATCCACAGAAAAACGATTTTGATATCAATATTGTATTATCTGCTTCACCGGAAATATGAAGATGCTAAAGTACATCGAATGTGGGTGAGAGCTAATTGTGTCTAGGACGACTATATCGAATTCCTGATCTTTGCAAAGAAACATTGTATAGAACGAAACTGAACGCTGCAGTTTATGATTCAAACAAAAGCATGCAGGATTTTAGTAAATCTAGATATTAGGGGATAACAATGATAGTAAATCATGTTAAGGAGGAAGTGTTAAACGGTTTAAGGTAGATTTTGTTTGTTCGCAGTTAACAAAGCTTAAACTACCCCTAACCATGCATTTTATGAAATGGTCTCATGGAATGATCATCATTAACATTAACATCATTAACATCATTACTTGAATATTTGTTGGGATAAATGTTCATGGTTTACTGATTTGATTGTACAGTCCAGTGGGAGCGAAGTCTGTCAAGATTTAGAAATTCGTGAAAATCCAGACAGTAAAGCCAATAATTTACTATTACCATGTGAATAGAAAAACCATGAAAACAGTAATTATATAAAGACGAGAATGGTTATCCCACAATGGTTATATGGTTATTGTGTTATATGGTTAATGGTTATAACAAATTAGAAATAAAAGTACAATTATTTTGTAGCTGTGACATGTCGTATTATAATGTAAATGATAATCAATGGTTTCAGCGAAAGTCCATGGCTGTCAAACCGTTTAGAAGGCAACAAAACGATTCTGAGGCTACTGACGATGAAGTTTACAACCATTTGAACGAAGCAGCTACGGTTAACAACAGTGACGACTACGATCACGCTAAAAGTGGTCCCTCGTCTTCAACACCAATAGATGGGTACGGAGTTGTTACATTTACAAACAGAGAGGAAGACAACGACCCAGAAGTTAACTTCATGGTTGCTGGTATCGACAGGCAAATACCAAACGAAGAACCCGTCAACGATGGATACTGTGTGCTTGAGAAAATAAATGCTATATAATATCATATTGAATATTCAACACGCATTTGTATAGTCATCCCACATACACTCTAGGATCTTCCCATATACCGATATACTCTGATTAGCGGACATTCCAAATATCATCTCATATAATTCTTTGATTATCCATGTTTTAATGTACATGAAAAATCATTTATAGAAAATACAAACTTTCAGTATCAAATAGTCTACCAAATGAATAGCGTTTTCATAACACTGTTTTTGATGAAAAAGAAGAATCTTAAGAATTCAGCACTGATCTTATTTTCAAATTGAAATGTTTTGAAATATCTTGGAAATTAAAAGTAAACTTATATAAAAATAATGTTTAGATTCTCATTATGATTATTTCCTCATGAAAATATTAACAGCTCTGAAGGAGACACATCAAATGTACTGTCCCACAACATACGTCAGAATTGGTATCAATCAAACGTGGATTTTAAAAAATCCTAAAGATCTTTCAGCAAATTTTAAATTGCAAATACATTCTTAATCATCAATATCGAAAGGTATGCCTTGTCAACACTTTAGACGACCATTCTACACGATAAATTAAATACAAGATTTTCTATCATCATAGAAAGTTGCTTTCTTCAACAAAAATGGAAAAAGAAAATATTCGTATCTAGTGATCAGTCATAAAAGAAAACTTTGTTCAAAACCACTCTGATTTCACGCACAAGTACTCCAAAGTTGAAATGAATTGCTGGGGTTTCTCATTAACAATATCTTCGTTGTCTTTGGTGATCAGGTCTTCAAACAATATGTTTAACTTCCCATGGCCACGAATTGTGCTTCTTTCTTAGCTGACCTGTTCTTTTATTCATATGAAGCAGAGTTTATTCATTGATAAATGCTTCTACATGAGAAGAAAAAAAAATTCTCGCTGTGACTTTCAACTCGACATTTAGATCAATCGACGACGTTTTATCTATTAACAATCATCATTTTCATTCATATATCGATTCGATATATCGTTTGAACTCGAAATATGACATCACAGAGTCCTCCACATCAACTTCGTACATAAATATTTTATCGAAAAACGATATTAATGACAAAGTAACAACTCGACTTTATGAGGAACGGGATGAATGATATAAGCTTTTACATCGTTAACTTCCCATATATATGTAGCAATATTCCATTATCACCTGCACATGGTGTATATGAAAGGTGAATATAACGAACAGTGATCAATCTCACAACTCTCACAAACAATACAAAATAGATATTTGGGCAAACACGGACCCCTGGACACACCAGAGGTGGATTCAGGTGTCCAAGAGGAGCAAGCATCCCCCGTTGACCTGTCACACCCGCCGTGAGCCCTATATCCTGATCAGGTAAAAGAAATTCGTATATACATCTCAACTGATTCGATATGCAATAGAATTTTCTGCGTATGATCAATTTTCTAATCGAGGCAGGCTACTGACAAACAAGCTGGTGTTTCATGGGTTTCAACAGTTTCGTTTAAAGTAAGCATTTCTCAAAATGTTTGGTCGTTATAATGATCTATTTTGTGAAAACAACCCGGTATTGGGTAGAATGCTGCCCGATGTGTTTCGCACCGACTGTTAGACCGTTCTTTACAGACTGGTTCTTTCTATATAACTTTGTTTACCTGATCGAGATATAGGGCCCCGGTGGGTGTAACAGGTCGACAGGGAATGTTAATTTTACTTAGACACCGAATCCCAGCTCTGGTATTTGTGTTTCCAGGAGTCTGTGTTTACCCAACTCTTTATTTTGCATTCTTGATAGGAGTTGTGAGATTGAACACTGTTATCTTCACATTTTCATTCATTAGGCTTACATGTCACAACTCGAGCAATGAGTTTTATGATAATGAAAATTTAGCATGTTTCAAGACTAAAAAAAACTGTATTAAAACATGTTTTGAAATACCAAGTAACTGTTAGAAAATGTACCTATGGTCCAGTTTTAAAGGACAACTTGTATATAATAAATAACATCCTTATCTGGATATTTTGCCTTTTTGCAGATATTGACCACAATATAATCAGCATATTTTTTCTCGATGTATTTTATTACTGTTCTATTGCACAATAATCTGTTATTGTATGCTGTGTACGTTGTACTGTGCATTGAGGTAAATAAATGAAAATACACAAAATGAAAAACTATTCGAAATATGTTCAATTAATGATACAAAGACACTCCAATTTAAACAATAACATGGACGTTGCATCGACAATGATAAAATTAAAATAAGTAATCAAAATATTCTAGATATAATCCCCGACTTACTTTTATGTAAGGCATCTTAGATATGAGAAACTTGGGTTCGAAATATGGTAAACAATGTATAGGGAAGTTAATTTTACTGACATGGAACAAATATTTAGCCTTGAGCACAGTAAACCACTTTATACCAAAATATAGATATTGCTAAAAGACTTCATACCTTACAATATCATGAAGAAATATTTGCTGAGAAAAAATGCAACTTACACATGGTGCAGGGAGGCATCAATTCATGAATTTCTTAGATACGGTTGGTGCAAGCAAATCTCGTGCGCAGGAATTACGAACTATAAATTACAGAACCAACAACGGTCAAACAGAGACGGATCGCCTCGATTACTAACATGATCTAAGAGAGATAAATCTAAATCCTTTGTGAATACATAACATTGGATATTCTATACAGTCTCTCGGTAATGCATTATATGTTGCGATAAGGAAGTGCTAAAACAATATTTGATCCAGGGCATGAAACATGAGGAACATACTAGGTAGGCCAAGTATTTCTTAAACAATATCTTACGTAGAGTTCTAATTAATTTTTCTGATCAAATGAAGATTGCATAGGGTATGATTTGGTGAATGAAAGACTATTTGAAGTTTTTTTCCCACTGTTTTGTAATTTATCCTGAATAAGATTATTCTTCCATTGCACTGTATAGATATATACTCTGATAGCAGAAGTTATTGTTAACGCTATCAATTTGGTTTTGGATACTTGCACAGATTCTCAAAATTGTGTTGATAGAAGAGGTGAAGATAACGTACGGTGATCAATGTCACAAATCCTATAAAGAATAGAAAATTAAGAATAGAGCGGACACGGACCTTTTGACACCCGAGACTGTACCTATTTTAACAGAAATACAGTACACGGCAGGAGTTTTATGCGTGTTCCACGCAACGCGGTGGAACAAATTTGCCCCAAACACGGTGGACCTTTAAAATTGTCGGCACCTTTGAAGTCCTATTTTTCCGCGCGAGCTAGACATTGAAGTCCACGGCGGATCTCCGTGGATGCCACCGCGCATCTCCGTGGATGTCACCTGTACCTCCGTCGATGCCACCGTGTACCTCCGTGTGATCAAACAAAGAAATAATTTCCGAAATGATTCACCCAAAAAACCTTTTCGCTTGGCCAGCATGGATGCCCCCCCCCCCCCTCCATTACTTATTTAGAAATTAGCTATACATCATTCAATTCTTGTAATTGTTGTTTAATGATACGTTGGTGTTTTATCCAGTAAATCCAATGATGTTGCAGTATATATAGCATTTATTTATTTTATTTTTGACTGAGAGGGAGATAGACAGCTAAGCACGTAACATCGTTTTAGAAGGGGGGGGGGGGGACTCATTCATTAGTCCTAACCTGGACCAGCCGAAAAATTTAACATGTAAAGAAAACAAAATGGGAAATTAAAAAAAAATCAGAATGAAAGGGGATGGATAATTAATCAGAAAGAAATTGTACTTCCAAGATTTATACTGAACGTATTAAACTTCCCGTATCTGCATACATTTATGAATATTATAATCAATGATTACCAATGCTCATGCTCTCTCTCTCTCTCTCTCTCTCTCTCTCTCTCTCTCATTATCTAATGCATCTAAAGATTAAATTAAAGATTTTAATAATCGATAGCGTATATGAACAAAAGCAAGTAATCGTTAAGTCATTTCTGTTTATATGTATATTAGTTGTTTTTTTCGTGAACTAGTTGCATCTGACACCGAGGATTTACATCGAATCGGAGAGGGTGTACTTTGAAAACTTGAAAGGTTTTCGTAATCGGACAATTTAAAGCTGACATGAATTAATAAATATAGTATAATTCTATATGTCCGCCATATTTCTTTGCTAATCCGCCATATTAGTTGGATATTCTATTGTTATATGTATCAGGGTTCGCATGGTATATAAGGGGGCGAGTTTTGCTACGCTTCATTTCACATCAGTGTCTTCGATTTACCTGTGCGGGTAGCTTCGACAGGTAACACGTACATCTCCGATACTAATTTATAGGACATCAAGAAGAAATGAAATCACGTTTTGAAACACCATGCAGTGCTCAAAATTACAATAAACATATCGTACAGTAGTAAATCATTCTAAAAGCTTTGGATAAATAAATATAGAATGCCTTTTCTTTACGTGAATGTGCGTACATTTGCAATAAATATGTCAAAACTATACAAAAACGCGGAGAAATAATTCATCTATTATCTAGATCTATTGATGAAACGGAATAAGCAAAGGGTATAAAATCTATACCATTCACACTTACTTCAAACAAAATGCAAATACATAAATGCTACTGTACGTATAAAGAAGACATGGTCATGAAAAAGCATCGAATGCGGATGACTATTTACCTGGGTCTACTCGTAATATCTGTAAAGGACCGAGGATGTACAAATGTACGTGTACACTTGTCGAAAATACTCAAAGTAGTAGTAAAACTCCCTTTATTAGCATAATCCATGAAACAAAACGATACACTCCATTTGTATTCCAACAGTAAACAACATTGTCCATTGTACAGACTGCGACACACTTAGCCCGTGCCGATCAGCTATCTTCAATCAGGGGAAGTATCAGAGTAGAATAGTTACCCTGTATTGTGCATGAATCCTTATACTGTATGATTTACTTATCAGAGTATTGCAGATTTATAAATCAGGATATCATTTAGGCACATAAATCCTTTGTGCAAAGATAATTTGCATATACAACACTGCATGAATGGAGAGAGAGAGAGAGAGAGAGAGAGAGAGAGAGAGAGAGAGAGAGAGAGATTGAGATTCAAACGATGATCTTGTAATAATCGCGCTCTTATTAAGACAAATGATATCGTTAATTCAATATAAGAGAACAGTAACTCAATATTGCTCTCATTAATTGATAATACAGATTTATTTGATTCATTTGAAGAACGCAATAATTAAAAATTAAACATATCTTTAAATAATGTTATTTTCAATTACTTCATTTTATGCTAATTCGGCGCTCAATAGATCTTATATATCTATGCCATTTTGCTTTATTACATTCTGCGTTGAACTCGACGCAAACTGTAGTAATGCAAAATGTAATAATTGAGAGTTTATCATATGCGTAGTTATCAAGCACATAGAATTGTTTTTTTATTTAAACATATTTTATTGAGAAGCTCAACAGGATTGGGCAACAGGCATAGCCTATGTAGGCCCTCCCCCAAATACAAAGGTCAAGTACAAAGTACTTAGAATCAAGGGGAGGGGACAAGAGTGTCTGTCCCCCACTTTTGATAACAATATCCATTTTTTTTCTAATGTTTTCCGCCACACTCAACAATTTTTCAGTTATCTGGTGGCACCCAGTTTTTGTTGGTGGAAGAGAGAAACCAGATACAATGTACCTGGGAAGAGACCACCGACCTTCCGAAAGTAAACTGGGAAACTTTCTCACCAATCGGCGCGAGCGGGTTTCGAACCCGCTCCGACAGAAGTGAGAGGCCGTTATTTTGTAATGCAAGTAAAAAATATATTGGGTGACAACCCCCCCCCCCCCCAAACTTGACCCCAGCTTGAAAGTTCTGATATAATAGTAGAAGACACACACCACCACCAATTAAGAAAATGAAGATATTATGAGGCACTCATAGTAGAGGACTCTAATCACCCCATCCCACCCCCAACGATGGAAGAAAATGAAGTGTAGGGGGAAATTATTGAGGCAGTCAAAGTAAAAGACTCTTTTAACCCTTCACCCCCACTTTAGGACTTTGAACATCGGATAAAACATCTTGGTTTGTTTGGGTTTTTTGTTTTATTTTACTGCTGTTTTCGTTCATCTTTTTTAATTATTATTTTGAATGGCAAGAAATTTTGAAGAATCCAATTTTCCATTCTTTTCATCCTGTTGTACCCCCCCCCCCATGAAAAATGACGATACATGTCTGGTTATTACATGTACATTTTACTTTTCAACACATACATGCATACTAATTGTATGGTGTAGAATTGCACCCTTTACCAAGTTTTCCTTCATTTACAGTGTAAGGAATGGTAAACCAAAATCACAAAACATAATGCATAAAGGCCAAGATAGTTTTAAGCGTAGGAACTTCATTCACGAATACATAAATACATGTATTCAGAAAAATCGCATGCATGCATTGCAGGACTATAGCATGTGTGTTTTAACGTTTCTGTAACCTGCCATAATGATTATTTTCATTTCGTAGATCTGGCGCAATGGATATATTCTGAAAATAGACATACCGCTGTACGTCGAAATTTCATATCCAAATGTATTCGATAAGATGTTAGTATTCATAAATCAGTAAAATTCGTGTTGAGGTTTTATTTGATATGATGCAGTGTCAATCTACTGTAATGCATTAGTAGGATATGCAAAAGGCAAGAGTATAAACATTTTCTAGTATCGATATCTATATGATCACGAAAAAACATCATATAATTTGTATCCGGATTCATATGCCGATTTAGATATCAATAAAAACAAAGCTGCATAGTTTGGGGGAGGGCGTTCTAATGAGTCTGATGAAATTAAAAGAAGGAACCCCACATTTGCATTCAAACTAGATGTACTTCAAAATTCATTCATTTGTGCTCTGACTGAAGGCATGATTCTAAATTCGGGAACGAATCTTGCATACAAAATAATTAATAGGGGAACACATAAATTCGAGCTCCTTTGGAATTTAATGAAATGCAAATATGCTCCTTTCTTTCAACACGAATTTATATGTTGTTTCAGGCACGTATACAGGGGGTTGGGGTGGGCAGGGAGGCTGGGCTGGTCTGCTCTCCCCACTTTTTTGACAATTTACTTTTTCCCGTTATTCTAACATACAAAGTCAGTATTTTCTACATGCAGTTTAAACTGGTATATATATATATTTTGAATTTGTAATGAATTCAATTATAAGCATCAACTCCTGTAAGTTTTTAATATATTGTCAATAACAAATTTTTAAATAGCTGGAATTTTTGAATGCTTGTAAGCTTACCATTATATCAGTGATCAATTTTCTTTCCTTCTGTGAAATGATATTGTACATCGATGTAGGACAGTCTCTCTCTCTCTCTCTCTCTCTCTCTCTCTCTCTCTCTCTCTCTCTCTCTCTCTCTCTCTCCTGTTCAATCAATGAATATGGACATACAGAGACCGTAAATAATTATGTGGTTCCCAATGAAACAATAAAACTATATTTTCGTTTATACATTTCCTTTTATATGTGTATTTGTGTACTCAACTGTTTATTATGGATTACAAATGTAATACCCGCATTTTTAAACAGATGTATATTTTCGATCATTATTCCCTTATTTGTATATCCAAATTTGTATATGATCATCGATAAATTTTGAATTGAGCACGCAATATATCCAACCAGATGCTCAATGTATATGATTAGATTCCCGGTTTCTATCAACTGCAAAACTTCGACCAGACAAGCATTCAATGCAGGAAAAATTTTCGACTCTGACATCTCCCCTGATTGAAGACACCCTATTTGGCACGGGTGAAGTGTGTCGCAGTCTGTATAATAGAATGACAACGTGTTGTAAAGTTCTAACGAGATACAAATGGAGTTTATCATTTTGTTTCGTGGATTTATCAGAATAAAGAGAATCTAATATTTTCGGTAAGTGCACATCTCCGATACCTGTTGAATAGACGTCCGTATTTGATACGGTGTTTTTTGTGGCGAATATGCCATGTGCATTAGATATTATGCATATGGCATGGACCTGTATTTTGCAAGAATTGATATAAATAATATATTTTATGCTCTTTGCTTATTCCATTGTATCAGTATGTAATTGGCAAATGATTTCTTCGCATTTATTTCATAAGAAACTGCAAATACTTGCTTGCACTTGCAAGTATGCAAGAAAAACTTTTTTGTGCATTTTTTTTCTAAATTATCTAATCTTTCGGAATGTTGCATTGGTATACAATAAATATTTTGTAACTTTGAGCAAAGCATAATGTTTTAAAATGTGATTTTATTTGTTTCGCATTTCCCTATATATTACTATCGGAGATGTGCACTGGTCGAGTCCACCTAGAAAAATCACTCAGGTGTGACAATCACATTTGGGGTATATACGGGTAGAGTAAATTAGGCTACCTGAGAAAAATATGGCGGATAAGATGAAAAAAGGTGTACGTATTTATTAATTCATGTCAGCTTTAAGCACCATTTTTGTTGTTATTTTATTGCTTATCAAGAAATTTACACAACTTAACCGGCAACATACCCCTTCTGATACATTGAAAAATATAAGTAATGTTAACGCGGGACTCTATAAAGTCCAATCTGCAGTTTGGTCATACTTCGTCATTCAATAACTTATTCAAAATAAAAAAAAATGTTTGTCTGGTTAACGGTACTATGATGTATGACTATAACAATGACCTGTGTATAACTTGTACATTCCTTGCAAATTCGAAGGGGTTTTCGCCTCAGTAGAACAATGGGGGTCAGCTAATTCGTGTATTTGAAATCAACAGAAGTGCTTAGCTTCTTGCGGAAAGTGTGAAATATATTGGGTCGGCGCAAGATACCCGTGATCTTAGACTTGAACTGATATCGCGCCGACCCAATATATTTCACACTTTTCATGAGAAGTCAAAACCCAAACTAGTTAACCGTAATTTAGTTATACTGTGACAAGACCCTAGGAATTTGCACTATCCAGACACTCCCGATGAACATTTTTTTTTTAATGAAAACCTCTATCAAAGTACATCGAACATAAGTCTCGGTCAAATGTAATTAAAGCGGGATTTTAAAAATAAATCATTCGATGATTTGTATTTTTGCTTCTATTAATTACGTAATAAATTAATTCCAATTTGTTAATCATCGACAATGCTCTAATTTCTATATTGGATCAAGTTATATTTGTCAAGATGCATATCAACACACTATGATGGAGGTAATTATGTTAAACAGCGCATTTGTCAGAGAGAGAGAGAGAGAGAGAGAGAGAGAGAGAGAGAGAGAGAGAGAGAGAGCACATCGGTAATTATTAAATATCCCTATAACATGTTGTACATGCATGTTTTTCATTTACTGAATATACTAATTCGCATTCAAAACAGGAATTGCCTGTAAGTACGCATT
Source organism: Ostrea edulis (assembly GCF_947568905.1). Taxonomy (NCBI): domain Eukaryota; kingdom Metazoa; phylum Mollusca; class Bivalvia; order Ostreida; family Ostreidae; genus Ostrea; species Ostrea edulis. The sequence goes on along the minus strand of NC_079170.1, from coordinate 16,401,172 downwards.
TTTTAAACATAGAATTTAAGAATATTTTAATGAAGAAAGAAGATTAAAAGAAAAAAATTCAAAACCAGGTTTTCTTAAAAACATAATATGTAGTGTTTGGTATCGTTGGAATCGGCTCAATATGCTGAAAAACAATATAAGTATCAGGGGGGAAATTATTGACATTTTTTCTTTTCTTAAAATGCCACCCTTATCTTGATTATTTGGCCTGCGGCACATTTTCACATCTCCCGCAAGGCGCCCGTGGCCAGAACAAAGCTCTTAGCAGCTGTGTGTATTCGCAAATAACACACACCGTGGAACACGGAGGACACGGTGTATCGCCGTGGATTTTCCACCGTGGTCTTTCCACGGTGGGGTGTATAAAACTCGTGTCGTGTACAGTATATCCTTTCATTAAGGGTATACTAAGTTATGTTGGTATAAAGTAAATATACAATCTATTTTGACCTCTTATACATTCATTTCACAGATTGATTTTAAAGTTCCAACTTAACTTTTATACGAGTCCACTTCATTATTAAAATACGTGTTCGTAATCGTGTATCCTGTTTTAAAGGAGGGAAAACAAATGACAGGTTTATTATTGTCGGGATCTTTTTCTAACTCCACATATACATCTAGTTGTGATGCATATAGATATGCACATGGCAACTGTTTTGCCATCAGGAATACACCACCATATGTTACTAATTCAGATAATTTTGCATATTCAGAAACTATTTAGAAGACAGCAGAGAATTAACAATTGGAAGTCCTGATAGCAGTTGATGTAAAACTTCATTTATAACATATATATTTATTTCATAGGAGGGAAGGGAGTGACCAGGGGCGCGTTCATCTACCTCCACCAACTCTTTCCTACCCAGTCTCATTTCTCTCTACTTCATACCGACTTAAATTCATTAGATTTCGTGGTGATGGATTTTTGTAGATTATATGGGTACCGATATTTCACGAATTTCAAACCAAAATGAAATGCACAGTTTTATATAATTATTCAATGTTGGAAAACCATGCGTGTATATACGAAATTGTTAATATCCACAATCCACGAAAATGGGTCCCGCAGTCCCCTTTTATCCCCCTTACTCTTTACTCATTCTCCTCGATCGTCCTTGAAGAGGCCATTAAATTCAGGACACACACACACAAAAAAAAAAGGTTATGACAGTAGTTGATGTGAAGAATTATGAATTATATCCTTATTGGTATTATGCGGTGGGTAGGGCCTCCTTAAGCTTGTCTTTTCCTCCTTCTCTCGCCCTTTCCTTCCTTCTCTCTCTCATTTCTCACCCTTTCCCACCCTAAGAAATTATTGATTAAATAAGAGCGCAGAAAAATGAAGATCAAAAGTCATTATAGTAGTTGCTGTGACATTTTATGAATTACATTTTCGTTATTATAGGACATGGGGAAAGAGGTCCTTACCTCACTGCCCGCGCTCTTTCTTTCTCTTTTCCCTTAGTTTCCACCTCTAAGTCCCTCCTCCTTATCTCCATCTTCTCTGCACTTTCTTCACTCCCGTTATCCGTGTCTTTTCTTACTCCTATACACATGTTTTTATTAAGTCAAATTAAAAAAATGGGGAATTGGACGTTTATGTATTGCATGATTTTGACTTCCAATCATATAACTTTTCTGACGTCACAGCGCTGATGAAATAAGCATATGAGATTATGAGATTGATCACCGTTCGCTGTCTTCCACCTTTCACTGTAAGCTATTTTATAACAAATTGTATGACGACTTTATGATTTTTAAGAGTACCTTTTTTTTAATTGGATATAGAAAGTTCTTTCGGGTCTTCTTTTTTCAGATTTCTTCATCTATAGTTATTCTAAAAACGTTTTAAGGTTTCCAATCTCATGTGACGTCACAGGTTTATAGGTCCTTAATTAATCAAACTTTATACAAAATAGAATTATATCTTGTGTGGGTCTTTCATTCACTGGAAACATTAAACAATTGGTAGACTATTTGATGCTGAAAGTTTGTATTTTCTATAAATAAATATTTATGTATATTGAAACATGGTGTCAAGGGCAATGGTTCCTTTGCTTGTTATTTTCTCTATAACATAATTTCCTTGATATCCACAATTAATTCATATATATTTATATTGAAGTATTTATTTGAAATTTTCAAAACGAATACGATCAATTCAGCGTAACAAAAGAAAAGACCTACAGGGGAGACAATTCTGCGTAACAAAGGAAAAGACCTATAGAGGAGAGAACAATTTTCCAGAAAAAAGTCAAATTGTTATGAAAGGCAAAGATAACGAATATGATCAATGAAAGGTGAAGATAACGAACAATGATCAATCTCATAGCTCTAACAAGCAATACAAAATATATAGCTGGGCAAACATGGACCCCTGGATATACCAGAGGTGGTATCAAGTTTCTTTAGTTATTTTCTGTCGTACATATATTTGAAATTTTCATTTTGAACCTATGATTCATTATCTACAATATTGAAATTAATCTTCAAAGTGAAAATTAACCTACAGGGCATTTGTCTCATATAAGCAAATATTTTGACAGGAATTTTGGCTTTTAAGGCTTTCAAGGCAGGTCTGCCTATAAGAGTTTTTTAGATAATTTGATACGTTACAATCCTTATAGTATTTTAAGGGGCATCCCTTCCTTGGGGTAAAATGCACAAAAAAAGACCAAACAAAAACAAACCGACCTAAACTTAGGGGAAATGTTTTTTAAAACCTGGTTCATATTTACACGGGTATTATTTGTGCTAAGAATAGCTCATTCAACTACATCGCTTTCTATCATGGTCCACATCACCTCAGGCAATAGTTTTACATCTTTCGTTTAATTTCACCTTTTCAACTCGTTATTAAAGCAAAACAAACTGTAACTGGTGGTAAATGAATATAATCGCATCGTATCAGGGTGGATCTGAGGCAATAAACCGGTGAAATCAGCAGAAAAAACTAGATTGATGGATTGTTGTCTTTTGAAAAGTAATCTCCAATGTACTCTGACCTCAGAGGTCACCAATTAGGATAAATACAAAAGAGAGGTTCTGCGTGAATGTCTGATTGGTAAACAATTTAACACGCAAATTTTTATAGCAAATTCATTATCAAAATGTCCGAGCATACGACGATTGCGTCCGAGGGTATACGAAACGCTCAGTGTAGGTGCATGTATGCTCTCAAACAATATTCTCTTGTTTGTTTTGCTGAAGTTTTCGTCAGATCTATGGAATTATATTATTCATACCGCGTTAATTGATGCATACATAGATAGTTGATAAATACCGTTAGTTACAGCCTGTGTTTACTTTAATTTTGCATAAAACTGTGTATATTTTTCTTCAGTAATCTAATCAACAAACATGTTCATTCTTTATATAAAAAGCATTTATGTGAAATCAAGTTCCCTGCACACAAAAACAATCAAGTGGAGCTATGTCTCGAGGTGGAAGGCTTTGTTCAGGGACATTGATAATTCGTTCTGTTTTCTTAAGTACATTGTACACGTACCATGTATAAAAAAAAAAAAGTTTCGGTAAAGTTTCTAAACTGCTGGATTACACAACAGTAACACCACTCCCTTTGATTCTTAATCAATGACTTGTTTTACTGTTGGACGAAAAATATTTACTATTAAGTAATTTGCCCCCAGATTGTCGCAAACAATGCATGTATCATTCACCACGTGCATTGTAGTGTAAGGTATTTATTAAAAGTCTTCTATATATTAGTTAGTAACACTACGATGTATGAAAAACAACTTATTGCATTCATTTGACCTAAGTCATAAATGGATACTCTTTTTGTAAAGACTAAAACCAAATCCGGCCCAATATGTTTTGTCTTTGCAACTCCGAATTGGTCCTTTATCAAATGCATTTTAACCTGTTTTATGCATTTTTATTATGCTGTTTAACGAAAAGTGCGGCTCTCAGATGCTGACACATACTTTTGTTTATATATGTTTGAAATCTTTTTAAAAAAGTAACAGCATGTACATTATCCCGTGTTATTGATTAAATCAAAATATTGACATCACCGCAGTTTTTCTGCTCTGAACACACATGAAGTTAAAGGAAGATGGAGTTATTTAAAGTGAATCATACTGATAATGTAGAAATCTACTATTACTGAAACATAATATACGATCATTCTCTTTATGTAATAACCAAAACAAATGAAACTATCTGGTGTAATTTTGAATCAAAATTTAAATTTGACCACTGTGAATTTTTGAAAACCGTTGAAGTACAATGATTATCATTACGGCAAGTAGGAGAGGTTGAGTAATGATGAAATATTTCATGTTAGGTAATCTTTAGCAAAATATAATCCATGATAACCAGGATCTCGTTGAAGACTTTACAAAGAGCAATGTATGCATAAAACTGTGAATACAAAGAGCAATGTATGCATAAATGTTATCGAACAAATATTTAATATGATATCGAGACTTAATGGCTAATTATGCAAATTGAGCCATGTCAACTTTTTTAAAGGCAAGTTACATGTTTAGGATTTTCAATGAAAATAAGAATTTACGAAATTCTCAACCAATGGCTTTGATTTCAAAATCAACAATTCACAATGAAAACTCTCAGGAAGCAAAACAAGGACGGCCTAATTTCGTTTATAAAACGCAATTGTGGTGGCTGAGCAATATTTTATTTTTCAATGCGACACCTTGATGCTACTATATGTATATATATCTACTCGCTGATAAAATCCATGCCCTTTTCTTTATAGTAATTTTCAGCTTCATATATGGAGAATTTACTTTGTTGAGCATGACGTATACAGATATTTGTTCTGGTAAGAAATTCGATTTTATAAGCATCTTTTTGTGTTTCAGTTGTACTTGTAAGCCTTTATACGAAGAAACGAAGTTCAGATAACTTTTTAATGACGTGAATTCTGCTTTTGAGAACGTCAATGTACTGAATGCTGTATAACTGTAAATAAATCCTGTAATGTTAATGTACTGAATACTGCATAACTGTAAATAACCCCTGTGCCTTAACAGTTTGTGTGACCAATGACGATGATTGTTACCATGGTGATGGTTATTATAGTGGTGGCTATAGATGTGAAAGGTGTGACAACATACTCAAAGTGAAAGGTAAGAAGCAAAACAGTTCATGCTTCGAATGTATTCAAGTACGAAAAAGACGTCCACTGTGCAATATTTCTCAACCTGATACTGATGCATTTAAGTGTTGAAATCACGAGAACAAAACGAATATGATATATTTATTTTATGAAAAGTGCTCTGTTTTTGTAACATAGGCAACATAGAACCCTTTTAAAACAATTTAACTGTAAGGTATTGGTTATAATGTAGACATTTAAAGAAATCTATTGCAAGATAAACACCCTATAACCACGTTTTAAGAGTACTGGTAGAACATTCGCTTCGTAGCTGGGAGCTCCTGTGAGGATCCGGGTAAGAGTAGGTCTTCAGTACCCCTTGTTTGTCGTAAGAAGCGACGAAATGGAGCGGTCTTTCGGATGAATCCGCAACATTGAGATCCCATTTCACAGCAAGTGTGGCACGATAAAGATCTATCCCTGCTCAAAGGCCATAAGCGCCGAGCACAGGCCTAAGTTTTGCAGCACTTCACCGGCAATGTGACATCTCCATGTGAGTGAAATATTTTCGAAAGGGACGTTAAACAATATACAATAAATGAATCAATCTTAGGTGTTATGGATCAGAATTCCCTAGATAATACAACAGCAGAATTTACTAAGATTTATTTACAATTTATAATTGAAAAGATAATTATAACAAAAGCAAAATACTAACTTACAGTCGTTAAATATCAAAATCCGTGCTGAACTGAATTTATGCACACGAAATAGTTAATTCCAGAGTCCTACTTCCCAGTTATGTTCCAAAAAGCGCTTGTCTAACCAACTTTTTTTACCATAAAAATTAACAGCTATATTTAGCTCTAAAACTTCATAGTTATTTCGGATTTCAAACATTTCGGTTGAGCATCACTGAAGAGACATTATTTGTCGAAATGTGCATCTGGTGCATCAAAATTGGTACCGTATAAGTTTTACATATTAAGAAGGAATTTTTTAGTACAATCTTGAATGACAAAGATGCAATCATTCTAAAGAAGTAAAGATGATCTCTAGAACAATATATGTCACAGGTGTCAAGTGAGTGCAAGTAGTACACAACATAGACGGGAGGTCATGAGTTCAAGCCCCGCTTGCGCCATGGCAGCGTCACACCTAAGACGTAAATATAGGTAGTGCTTGCTCCTTCGCCAAACACTTGGTACTTACAAATGAAAATCATAGGTCTTTCGGATATGACCTTAAAAGCAGAAGTCTCGTCTTACGACGGGTGTTGGAACGTTAAAGAACTATCTCTACTACGACTCTGAACATGGGTCTAAATTTGTGGCACTTTACTTACATCTGGTGACATCTTAGTATGAGTGAAACATTCTCTACATGACGTAAAACAACCCCTATAATCTCCTATTGTCGAGTAACTGCGAAATTGCATTTCAAATTCTCCTCACCAGGCGATTGGCCAAAGAATGCGGAACCACGGGAATGGTATGTACAAAGTTATATTGTTCTGGATGATATTGAAGACGTCGAAAAGGAATCGAATGCCCTCTGCAAAACCGACACACCCACTTTTTCCCAATGAGTTTTAAGAATTGTTTCTTCCTTTCACCTATGTAAAATTCATTACATGCTGACATTTTATGACGTAAGAGACGTCCTTGGTTTCACGTGACACATTTGCGTTCATTTAAATCTATTGATATTATGTCCAGTTTCTTTCGGCAAATGTTGGAATGCAATCCAGAGAACATAGAACAATTTGAGTATGAGATCATGCATACTCAGAAAAGTTTTATTGCTCTGAATCTGAATATTAAATACACATTTGTTATCCGTATAGGCAGAAATCATTAGAGGACACGCATGCACAGAAATACTGTATACTCAGACAAATCTTCCCAAAACTAGTCACCTTCATCCGTCCGATAGTGTTTGAAATATATATATTGTGTTGACTTAAGTATAACTTATGAATATAGTTTGATACATACTTCTAGGTCGTCAAACCGCTGATAATTTGGAGAGGGTGATTTGTTTGTGCGTGGTTTTTTTTCCCTAACAGATGTCATAGATTTAGAGGTACAAGTGTGTAGAAAAAAGAAGCAATATTGACATAATATTTTTAACATTAATTACTATTTTTCAGATCGGTTTTGTCGTAGATGGCGTACTACACCTACTTGTCCCGATTCATCTACAAACATTCCTACTACGTCAGGTATGTATATCATTAAACAATAGAAGTGATTTGTTTAATCTATAATAATTTTCATGCATATATTTATATTTCAGAGGTGCCTGTTATTCATTCATAAAGCAGTTTGTCGAGTTTACCATGTAATTTATATCAAATGCTTGTTGGCGGGGGATAGGAAAATATGATAAAGGGCAATAATTGCTGAATCCTGTTAATGTTTTCAAGTCAAAGCCAAATTATGATTGATGTTTTGAGCCAATTACTATATATTTTGTTTGAGTATGTCGCAGTAAAATAAATGCACGAGGTTACATACATCTGTCGTTGGCTACATCTACCTTTATTAAATCAGTAAAAAGGGTAGTTGAAAGGTTATCATAATGACGAGAGTTTGGTAGTATTGTCATAAATTTGGGGGAATTATTTTCTTAATTACTACATGGAAGGAGATTTTGAAACTAAAAAGAAAAACAGGTGTCATGGTCCTTATCGTTGCACTTCAAATCCTTTACTAGTTTTACCATTCAAACGCATTTACTGCATGTAGCTGTGTCCGTTTATGTCAATACAGCATAAGCAATTAATAACAATATATACTCATGTCTTCTTAAAAGAAGTTCAACGTTAGCAGATTTTAAATAAATGATGCCATTTTTGCACTTAAAATATGAAAAAAATATATATTATCGAATTTAAGACTTCAAAAGAACATAGGAGAAGTATTGTCAGTTTTTAAAATTGTACAAGGTATATAATCTTGCCTCAAAAATTAAAATGGAATTTAAAAACGAAGGCTAAAGACTGAAGTATATGCAAAAATGCTCAATCGAATTTTCGGGTAATTCATATAAACATTTCAAGAATCGGTGTTCAGTTGGGGAAAAAATGTATCACCCAAAAGTAATGAATTTACAACATTTGAATTAGTTCCAAATCTCGACTACATACACTTAGGGATAGAACAGTTGACGATACTTTGGATAACACAGAAAATTCGTGCTGATTTAGAGGTTTTTGATTAAACAATCTTTCCTCCACGACATATAGTTCTTTCCTAACCCTTTTAAAATTTGAATTGTCATTCAAATTTTCAACTGCAAAGGTTTGCTTGATAAATGTAGAATATGTTTAGACCAATGAAAAGGTGAAGCTAGCAAACAATGAGAAATTTCATAACTCTTATAAGGAATACACAATTAAGAGTTGCGCAAACATAGATATATGAAAGAATGAAATAAACATTGAAACGGTAAGTAGACAGTTATAACAAATTACTGATGTGTATTATGTTTTTGTCATCGACTGATATGTAGCGCAAGAAATGACACAGAATAAAATAAGAATTTGTTCGGTGAATGCCGATCAAGCCTTGTGTGACTGGTGGAGAGGGGGATTGTTACTCTTCCTAGGCCCCTGATCCCACCTCTGATTTATCGAGGGGCCCGTGTTTGCCCAACTATCTATATTGTATTGCTTATACCAGTTGGGATTGATCACTGTTTGTTATCTTCACCTTTTCATGATGGAAATCTATTTTCGTTGTGACAATTTTCAACTGCAGGGATGATTCACATTTTTGTATGTTCTATTTTTGATGGATTATACATATAGATAGCAAAGCCCCCCCCCCCTCCCCCCCCAACCCCCCCCCCCCAACAAACCCGAAACAAACATTGTGCGGAACTTATATTAAATCATTCAAAGACCATGTCAAAGTACTTGAAATGTTTCTTTGATAGCTTGAATTGACAGCTATATTCTCGGTTTTAAGGGCAAAATGAATTAATATCAAGGACATGACACACACGGAGCACTGTAGACATTAGACGTTGGGGGTAGGTGCCGTATGAGAAATCAGTATCTCCTATTGACTGCCGTAAGGCCTCTGCCTTAATGAATTGTTGTCCAATACCTATAATTTTTGCTATTTCAAACTATTAATGAATGCTTATATAGATTTATTTCTTCAGTCAGGTGGACGTAATCAAATCATTTCGGACGCACGGCGGGTGTGACCGGTCAACAAGGGATACTTACTCCTCCTAGGCACCTGATCCCACCTCTGGTGTGTCCAGGGGTTCGTGTTTGCCCAACTATCTATTTTGTATTGCTTATAGGAGTTATGAGATTGATCACTGTTCGTTATCTTCACCTTGCATTTTGCACTGAATCTCAGTAGTAGAGCGTTTGCATCATAAAGTCGATAGTTTGATTGATTGATTGAATATTGTTTAACGTCCCTCTAGAGAATATTTCACTCATATGGAGACGTCACCATTGCAGGAGTGTGAGCCACGCTAGTTTTATGGCAGCGTCGAACCTAATGCAAAGACATAGGTACTGATTGTTCCTTCGCTAAAATAATCGACATTTAGAAATGAGAGTCACATAACACGTGTTACGGTTATGGCCTTAAACAGAGGATCTGTTTCGCGGCAGGCGTTGGCACGCTAACAAACCATCACTACTACGGCCCAAAGCGCTAAGAATAGGCTTAAATTTGGGGTACTTCACCTACAACTAGTGCCATCTCAATATAAGTGAAAATTTATCGACGGGACGTGACACAAATGAAGAAACCTATATATTTAATTGCCGTTATAAAATTTAGAAATTCATTTCAAAATTAAGGATTATCTCCCTCATGCATAGCTCTTATCCTTGGACGAATTTGGCTCCACTTTTTTTGGCACGCTGTTTTTAGCTCTAAAACTTCATAGTTATTTCGGATTTGAAAGATTTCGGTTGAGCATCACTGAAGAGACATTATTTGTCGAAATGCGCATCTGGTGCATCAAAATTGATACCGTATAAGTTTTACATACACATGTAAAGCGACAAATTTAAAAAAAAATGTGTTTCAGAATCAGTGTCATGTAATGTGACACCACAGTTTGGTTCAGAGGAGTATCTATTAGACACGTTAAGTGGTGGATACAGTCATTCTCAATCTGAAACTAGGTTTATTCAAGAAACGATGCTTTAGTGCACACGTACTCATAGCTTCATTATCAAATGTTAGATAAGTTATACCACTACAAAGTGCATTAATCGAATCCTGTTAAATGTATTTCTAGATTGTGTAACGTGTCCAACACCGACTCCGACAAATGGAATTTCGGATGAAGGGACTGCATTTTTAACCTGCTCTTCCAATAAAGGTATGCCATCTTCTACAATGATATGACAATGTTTTATATTTGCGTATTTTCCCCATTTTTGTTTGTGAACCTTCATTTTCGTCATTTTTCTTCTTTAATGAATGTCATATTTCATTCTGACACTGCATTTCTGTCATTTTAAGCAAAAACAAGCTTCGGTGAGCTGTTTTGTTGTAAGATGAGCAAAATGAGACATAAAGGTATATCTGATAATCGAAAACTACACTGAGGCATTGTATATGGGAACACTTTTCTTTTAGGATGAGTACTTTGTACTGAAATACTTGATGCTGATTTCATACCTTAACATTGTTCTACGCGTTTTCACAACACCACTTTCACAGCGTTTCCGCTCATATTTGTTGTCTTACAATCTTTTAATTTGCAGACATAATTGAATGAGTACTGTGTTACATGGAAGTAATAGATGGTCGGTGAAATCGATGTTCGATAACTCCGTATCTTTGTGAGTGATACAACCAATTTGTTTACGCTGGGAATTTGAATTCCGTCATCCCAGTTGCGTTGTGTATATTTTAGTCGTAGTGTGGGCGATGCATGTGATCTAATTATTAGCCGAGGTGCAACGAAGTTGAACTCGGATATCAGGCGGGCGGGCGGGTGGGTGGGCGGTTAGGCGTCAACAATTGGTTTCCGGATGATAACTCAAAAAGTTTACAATCTAATCAAATAAAACTTTGATATATTGTTGGACACTAAGTAAGGAAGACCCCTATTGATTTGGGAGAGAAATGGTCAAAGGTCAAGGTCATGGTGACCGAAAACAGAATAAAAATTTCAGAAAAAATTGGTTTCCGGATGATAACTCAGAAAGTTTAAATTCCAATCAAATGAAACTTTGATATATTATTTGGAACTAATTCAGAAAGACACCTATTGATTTTGGAGAAAAAAGGTCAAAGGTCAAGGCCACAGTGATCGAATATAGAATGAAAATTTCAGAAAAATTTAGTTTCCGGATGATAACTAAGAAAATTTAACTCTGAATCACATGAAACTTTGGTATATTATGGGGTACTAGATAAGGAAGACCCCTATTGAGTTTTGAGAAAAAAGGTCAAAGGTCAAGGTCACAGTGATGGAATATAGAATGAAAATGTCAAAAATATTTGGTTTCCGGATGATAACTCAGAAAGTCTAACTCCGAATCAAATGAAACTTTGATATATTGTTGGGTACCATGTAAGGACGACCCCTAAAGATTTTGGAGAAGAAAGGTCAAAGTCACAATGACCGAATATAGGATGAAAATTTCAGAAAAATTTGGTTTCTGGATGATAACTCAGAAAGTTTAAAACTGAAATTAGTTCTTCACAATTACAAATATGCCACATCATTCCTGACTTTACAATGTATACCATGCAACTCGGCTCATGCACCCCTGGGTGCATACATTGATTTTTTAAACTCAAAATGAATCATTCATGTAGCTTTATGATATCATGGTTGATTTTATAGAAAATCAATTAAAAAATAATTTACTGTTCCCAATTACTCAGATACTCTGCAATAAACATATATCATGTTTTCATTTCTTTCAACTTGAACTGTGAAAGAAAGAAAAAACATGAAAGTGAACGTGACAGTACACTTTACTCTTACTATGTATGACGTTTCTCTGCCCAAGTTGTGACGAAGAAAAATGATAACCTGCTCTATGTTAACAGTTTTAATTTTTCCTTATTAATATATGTAAAAAATATTGATGAGGGTTTCGCAAATGTTCTACACAGAGCACTCCGTGGGATATATCGTGGGAGCGGGTATAGGAGGAACTGTGTTCGGAGCTGCTGTTACTGTCTTGATTTTCGTGTGCGGTTGTCAAAGACGAGAGCGATTACAACAGAGGTATATAGTTTTAGTATGTTTTAGCTCACCTGAACCACAGTCTTAAGAGAACATTTCCCAAATAAGGTTTTATTCAATCGGAAAAATGTAACTGAGGCAATTATAAAAGCAGGAAATTACTGTTTGTCCTTTTATAATTCAATATTTATTAGATTCAGGGGCGGATCCAGGAATTGCGGTTACGGGGGACGCCACTTTATGAGACAGTGGGTCTGGGGGCCGCCTTGAGGAAGCTCCTGGAATTTACAGATGTTATAGGGCTTGAAATATGACTTCTAGTTAAGTCATTTGTCCTATTTTCTATCATCTTTAATAAGGTGAAATTAGTCAAATGACGCAAATTTTAAGGTTTTTCCTGAAACCATTAAGTTCTCCCAATAAAGTTATTCAAGAAATCAAAATATTTTGTCATTTGTTTTTCCAATAGTGGAAGAAATGATTGCTTCTTTTATCGTTTAGTACATTTTTCTAAACAAAATATCACGATTTTCTTTAAATTTGAAAATTTAAATCCGCCACCGAGATTGATTATATGTGTAGTAGATAAAGGCGTTAGATGACTTCTTTTCTAATGATTACAAACTAAAATTGCTATTCTTTGCTATATTAGTGCAAATCTGAATAAATGCTGTCAAAAAAGTTAAGACCCGCAGGCAAGTGTTTCCCTTTAGATATACTAATATTCGTTGCATATGTGTAACTAGGTTGGTTGGCTGGTTGGTTGATTATATATTGTTTTATGTCCGGTTCGACAAATTTTCACTCATATTGTAGTGCCCCGCAGCCAAAAGTTTTATTTTCGGTCGGTTTGGTTTTTATATTAGTGTGTCCTTGTTTGCTTTCCACACTTTCGCGGTGGAAATTTTAACAACATATTTGCTACTCTGTCCCCTCCTATGGAGTTAGTAAATTGTTGTTGATCTATACATGTGTAATTTACACCTTTAACCACTGTGTATTGTTGATGATGTTTTGTTGCATCGTGTTATCGCACAATATGGCGCGCAGCACAGAACATAATTTTTCTTACTTAGTTTGTAACTGTGTTTCTTTTTGTTTGTAGTGTTTTACCCTCTTCCAAAAGGAGTGTTTTTCTTCAATAAAGACTGTAACTGATTGCATATAGAGAAACCACCATTGCTGGTGAAAGGCAAAATTTAGGCCTATGATCGGCGCAAGTCGCTTACTGTCTTTAAGCAGGAAGGGATCTTTATCGTGCCACACCTGTTGTTACACGAGGCCTCAGTTTTATGGTTTTATCTGAAGGACCGCCTCATTTAGTATCCTCTTTCGAAAAAACAAGGGGTACTGGGTATCTATTCTAACCCAGATCCCCAATAATTACCATATAACATATCCTGTGCCATATAATTATATTCTTGCTGCAAATATCAAGATGCATTGAGTATTTTGTTGGTCATGTGTCATGGGAGTCATCCTAAACCCCATTTCGTAATGGATGAAATATATTTAAAACAATTGAGGTTCCGGTACCTAAACCATATCATTACATTCCTGCTGCATATATCACGATGCATTGATTATTCTGATGGGAGAGTGCCTCGGAGTCATCCCAACTCCTATCATTTTTTGATAGTTCAAATATTTTTATTAAAATGGTTGACACTCTAACTGCCATAATTTTTTTTGATAGTTCAAATCAGGGTAGAGATAACTCCTTTGACCAATGGCAGGGGGTTCAATTTCATTTTTATTCAGTACGACTGCATACTGTAAACGAAATCCTCATCTCCCACGATGTTGAAATAACATTTTTCTCGAGCGCTTGCGCACATCCACCATAAATGTCACTCTCTCATGAATATGCATTAAAAATCACCGTTTCCCTTACACTGATTAGACCAGTACTCCCTTAATACCAGTGTATGATTTGTCGAAATTGTCAATTATTTTTATTTTTCATAGTTTATCATACTACATGTATAAGTAACAAAATCCACGGTCTGGTTTTTAACATCGACGAAAATACTCTAACGCACCATTAGGCGTAATAATGCAAACGTTTCTTAAAATAATCCGCAAGTATCCTCGCGATTTTGCTGATACTCATAAACCCCGGGATCGGGACCGGAATGTACTTTTCGTTTTACACTGGAATATATTGGACAATTATATTACACAATCTCAAGAACCTGAATTCTACAATTTGTCATTCTAAGATTTTTTTTTTATAACTGTACCCTGTTTGAAGTAAGTTAGATTCAAGTTTGTTCATGCCATAATTCTTGGTGTCAGAGCGGGTGGGGATGGGGTGGGTTGGGGTGGGGGTGGTTACAAAGCGATTTATTAGTATAACATTCTATGTGTGAGCAAGGTGACTTGGGTGAGCGTTGTGAACTATGGGACTTAATCTTATTACGAGTAATTGTGTTTCTAATGGAGAGAGTGTTAGTGAAGAAGAGATTTAGTTGATGTTATAAACTTACTCTAACTTATGACAGAAACTCTCGACTTCAATTTGAAACTTCCTCTTCTCATTTGCATTTGAATACATACTTAGACAGGCGCTGTCACAAGCTGTGGGAAATCCCACCTACCACACTAAGGATGGTAAGGAGAAACAATTAATTCAAGATAAGGGCGACAGGAAAAGCGCAGTGTATAACGAAATCATCGACGAAATGGTAATGTGTAATTCAAATCATTTCTTGTTAGTTTAGCTGTGAAAGAAACTATCAGGGTTCACAATATTTGATTTAGAATGAAATATATGAAGAGAATGGTCTTAAACCGACAGACAAGATTCAGAAATTCGCATGCGTTCTGTAATAAGTAACGCAGTGAGATACCGTTTTAAAGCTCCTTTCACACATTCACGGATGAGACACCGGATCATCCCGGACTGTCAATCTATGACACCGTGTACAAACCGTAGGGAAACCGGCGTTTTCCGTGTTTGCATGGTGATAAGACCGTGTTGACAACGGTATTGCGACGTCACAGAACCCAAAGGCGCCGGATCACCCCGGATGACTAGTATTTTGCATTCGGCGTCGACCGGCTCCTGATCCATGAATGCGTGAAAGACACTTAGGTTGCAGTTTGTACACGATAATCCTGATTTTAAACCTCTCAGGGAATGACCTATTTGGAAAGTCTCATCCATGTAATCACATGTGCTAAAACTTCATTGTTTTAATATATCAAAATTCAATAGATATTCCAACATATAAAGTTAGACTCACTATCTACGGCAAATTTCTTTGTTTTAGCTAACGCATTCACAGGACACATTCACACAAAAAGAAGGGAGAGCACTTGAACCTGGTGTGTACGATCTGTTGAAAGAAACTGATATTTCAGACAGGAGCGAATACTATGACCATGCAAAACCAGTTCCTTCTCAAACCACACAGTCTGATGGATACGAAAGTGTACAGATAGGAATTGGAGGTATCTCTGATCACCAAGGAGAAAATACTGAGGGAAAAAGACAACCGCTGGGCAGTGATGAATACTTCGTACTAGAGGAGAAGGGAACGTAATAGCTGATACCTTCTATCGCCGTCTCCTCGGAATATCAGCAGATGTTTAATTCATAACACGTATTATATTGACAAATGATGCATCAAACATTTTGAAAAAAAAAATGGTTGATCAAGATATAAGACCCACAGTAGATGTGAGCCGTCAACGAGGAATGCTAACTCCTCCTATCCACCTGATCCCACCTCTGGTGTGTCCAGGGGTCCTTGTTTGTACTTCTCTTAATTTTGTATTCTTAATTTGTGAGATTGACCACTGTTCGTCATCTTCACGTTTTCATAAAATATATTGAGATGTCGACTATAATGATTAGTAATAGACTTACATAAACTGTATCTACGTATAATCTATGTCTGAACATTGTTAAAAAGTACATCTGATCCAAGTACATGTATCTTATACTGATAAACAAATGTTGCCTATACACTCCAAAAACGCTTGCTCCAAAGTTACTGTTTGCACCCTTAATATTGTTTCATGTGTGAGGTGAATTCCATGAGTTATAAAGGAATCTTATTTGATAAGTAAGTATCGTAAAATTATTTTCGTTTTCGATAAACTACCCTGAAATTGCAAAATGAGAGTACAGTATCGGACACGCTATGGCGGATCTAAGTCAGTTTCCCTCTTTCTTCATGGCAACTTAAGATACTATGATATGAAGTAGATCCGTTGTTTATAGATGCTTGATTTGGATCTTACAGAGGGAAGAAGTTTTCATAATTGTTGAATTAATAAAATATGCCTGTTTGTTTCTTCAATACGTGATTTTAGTCATGAATCAGCCTCATGAAAATATCCAGAAGCGCCCAGAAAGAGGCAACCATTCAGGCAATTTTGCATTTCCATACGTGTATACTGATTTATATCAGAGGTGATTTCCTATGCAAAATCAACTGAATATAACTTTATTTCATTGACATTAAGTGCTACAGTTTAGAATATAAAATCGGCAGTAATGAAAATGAACATCAAAAGAGAAAGAGAGAGAGAGAGAGAGAGAGAGAGAGAGAGAGAGAGAGAGAGATGGTCAACAACAAGTAATCGATCATAAGATTTTCTCTTTTTTAATTTATTTTGTTCACTTTCTTTAAATATTTGTTTTAAAAAATCTACTGTTGAAGTTTCTCGTCACACATGTTTAGTCTTTGATCGATGACTGCACAAGCCAATTATCATCATGTCATTTTGCCTTGTGACGCAGTGATCCAAAAATGTACATTAGGTCCCATAGATTATGCTGCATGCTCGTATTAATACAAACTTTTTGATCCTGATTTTAAATGACAATAGATGTATCATAACTTTCAACAATGTAAGACTAATGATCAATATTTATGCAAGACATTTGAAAAAGAAATGTGAGTGATTTTCTTTAAATTTTCATATCATATCATTTGCAAGTGTTGAAGTTTACACGGATAAATCTTTAAATGATATATTTCATAAGTAACATGATACATTAACTACATCCACATATATAATTATGCAAACCACTATATATTATTGTGTAACGGTACTGCTTCCACTCAATTGACATGTGCAATCTAGATTGTTCTAGATTTCGATATTAACTTCTTTAATAGAAAGTTGACGTAATAATTGCATCATTATCTTTCAAGATTGTATTAGAAAATTCATTCTTTGTATAAATGCGCTGTGAATTTTTATGATGAAAAACTCTGGTTAGACAAGTACTTTGGGCATTTTTGGATTATTTCGATAAGTGGGAACTAACTATTTTGTGAGTGTAAATTGAATTCGACACGGATTTTGATGTCTATTGTTCAACTTCCGCAAGTATTTCACAATTTTCTTTCAATCATTAATTGTAAATAAATCTAATTAATTGTTTGATAGCCTTTGTTTATAAATTCTGCTGCTTTAAGAGCTAGTTCTGACCCATAACAGAATTTGGAGTCGTCGGTGATAAGAAACAAACTATATTGCATTTTTCAAGATTTGTATTTCACTTTTTCTGAATTATTGAATTTCACAGACAGCAGCAATGACCATGTTTTCCGTCACATATCTTCTTGACTCGCCGAATGTTCATGTACTCGATACCGTAAAAAATGCGTTGAATTAGTTTAGCTGTGCTGAAATGATCGTGATATGCTTGGTCCACTTCGTCACTAAGTGTTTTGACTGGCAAAGCAGCCGATGTTTACTGGACGCTGGCCATAACTGAGAGTTCAGATTATTACAAGGCAGTGATCTTAAAAGCTTATGAGTTATTACCTGAAGCGTACAGATAAAAATTCTGAAAATAGAGACAATTTGACAATCAAACATATGTTGAATTTGCTAGAGAAAAAGATTTATTTGATCAACGTAGGTCATGAATTAAACAAATTTTTGGGAATGCTTGCACAGTAATTTGAGAAATTTCAGTCTGGTGTTACCCTGCATGAAGATGTTTCCTATATAAATTCAAACCATGACTCCACTCTGGACCAGGAAGTAAAGCTTTCAATTCACTTGAAAAAGAGTTTTATAAGTGTAAACAACTGCAGGTATTGATCGAGAAATTAGCAGTACAGTACAGTGTTATAATAACGCAGATGCATTGTTTAAAAATATATACATGTGTAACAACTCTATATTAAAATTTGACCATCTCATTTGACAAGTTATGATAAACGAAGATGATTTTAGGGGACAGTACTTTTGATTCACTTACAGACAAAATAACCATGCGTACACTCTATGGAAGGCAAAAACGAGTCCCTTTCGTTGTTAGTTACACTATAGAACACGCACACATACTCACATATACACACATAAACACACAAACACATACTACAAGTCTTTTTCACAAACAGACACTGATGAATTTGAGCATGGTAAGTCATTCCAGAGTCCGTTGAGTACTCCCAGTATTTCCAAACAGCCTTCCTTTCCTTTTCTGTCATTGGGTTCGCCCTTGTTCCAGTTCTTAAAGCTCAACGGTATTTCTGAAAAAGTCCAGATCCATGTACCTTCCTCTGCCGTGTCTTCCCCACCTATCCAGGCCCGTGCTAAAAATGAAGCTTCGTTTATACATAAAACTTATAGATACTGTACACAGAATGTCAAATGCAATTTTTTAGATGCGAATAATCACCTGTTCCTGGGTTATTGTTAATGAGATTTTTTATAAAGTCGTTTTCATCCTTTGTGCCAATTTCAGCTAGTTTTCCTGACAAACGTCGGCAGAATTGCTGAAACAAAATCATTTTTGAAAGAATCCATGAAATAACAAAACCCAACAACAATACATTATCCGTCTCCTATTACCATAAACAAATGCTTTCCTTGGAAAAAAGAAATGCTCTTGTACAGCAAGAGTAAAACCAGCTACATAATTATGTCGTATGAATGTATCAAAGTTTGATTCAACCTAGTCGTTCCAAGTATGAATAGGTCTAGATAGTTTCATCCAAAGACTTATTTGACAATACCTTCTTTTCATGTTGCGTATATCATGCTTTTTGTGTGTGAACATAATGCACATGTTTAGATCTATTGAAACACACAGTGCATGCATCAGACAATAATTTATGAGCGTTGAGACACCATTTCCTCTGCCTATTTTTCCGTCCGCATTTGATATCACTTTGTCAATATCCTTATTTTATTTGGGCGATACATAAGTGTATAAAATGCGAAACTTCACGCAGATTTACATTGTATTTCTGATCTAAACATTCTGCTTTTATATAATTGAATGGAAATAAATCGTTACAAAATTCAAAATCTTCCTGAACTACTCGTTTTGACGTCTGTTTTACTTACATCAGCAGTTTTCCATGTTGATTTTTGTGTGTTTAACTTATAACAAGATCTGCCATGTTTGTTCCAGCCCCGAGGACAATCTGGGAAATTCAGTAAACATAATCATGAACATTGATATAGAATCCATGGCAATGCAATTACATTTATTTTCGAAAAATTATAAATCTGTCTTACTGTAAATTTACAAAATAAGAGAAAAAGATATGTTACTTCGATGTACTTACTTGTAAGTCGTTTTATCTGTGTTTCGAGATTTTGGATATTATTTGAAAAATCTTCTTTCACTATTGTAAAGATAGTAAAATCAAAATATTTACAATTTCTTGAGAGCATACCTATGAATAGAATAATGATCTATCAAACAAGTTTTGAAAGACGGAACGGTACATATAGGAAAATATTTCAAAGACAATGCCATCTGTTAGATCGTTTGTTAGATACAGATTTACCTACGGGTTCATCCGTTTACCCGAGCAAGATATAGGGCTACATGTAACGGCGGATGTGACATGTCAATAGGATATACTTAATCTTCGCCCCGATCTCTGCTCTGGTCCATGAATTCGTGTTTGCCCTACTGTTAATTTTGAATTCTTCGTTGGATATCTGGGATTTATGACTTTTCGTTACCTTCACTTTTGTTTTGGTAAAGACTAGGCTTGTTCTACCCACAAGTACTTTGAAGCTGATATAAAAAAGATGACACATTTCCCAATTCATAATATTTATGTAGTCTTTGGTAATAAGGTCTTCTAACAGTATGTTTGAATTCTCATGGGCACAGATTGTTCTCCTATGTTTCATGACCTGTTTTTCTATTCATATGAAACAGAATTTGTTCAAATGCTTCTAAGAAAAAAAATCTTGATGTAGCATTTAATATATCGACGGCCTTTTATCTATTAACAATGTTCATTTTCATTCATGAAAAGTGACTATAGCGAACAGTGATCAATCGTGTAGCTCCCATAAGCAATACAAAATATATAGTTGGGCAAACACGGACCCCTGGACACATGAGAGGTGGGATCGGGTACCTAGCAGAAGTAAGCTTCTCCTGTCGACCGGTCACACCTGCCGTGAGCCCTATAAACGGAGTTACTGTAGTCACAATCAGTGTGTCAAGAACGGTCTAATAATCGGTGTGAAACACATCAGACAGTATTTGACCCAATGATAGGTAGGATCGATATGTCGACTCAAAATATCTCAAATAAATTCATTGCACAATTTCCCATGTCGTAACAATAATTTATATTAGAAATGCAAGTTATTACTGTGCTAAACGTTGCCTGGCCAAGATGTTACAGATTGTGCTGTCGTCGACTCAGTCTCTATCTTGAGATGTTTGGCACAAAGTCTCTTACAACAAAATTAGTAATTTTCTATCAAAAATCATAGGTGTCTCCAGATTTATATCCATCTAAACTAAAAAAAAAGTCATTACTATTCTCAGAATAATTGCAGAAAATTGCGTCTACTGCTATGCTTGAAATAACTAAAACGAGGGTCGTTGGGATGAATGTTTTATTGAATAGGAAGCTGGTAATGATAGCATGAAGGTCATGAAGAAAGAGACATTTACTTAGTGCATAGGGTGGCAGACATATTTGATGGGAAGATTAACATGTTTTGCATCAAATTGTGATGTCTATAAGAACTGTGAAATGTGAGAGTGTATGCCGGTCGCCTGCTCGGACATGTGGGTTTCCTCTGGGTACTCCGGTTTCTTCCCACATAAATAACCCCCTAGCGCAAACATATGTGCATTAAAGGACCCCATTGGAAATAAGCTTTCGAGATTTCATGGGTTATCCTTGGTATGTATGTATGTATGTATATACCGAATAAACATTTACTTTTATTTATTTAACTGTTCCTGTAATTTCCAAGTGACATTTAGGGCCTGTATAAGTGTTTGTGATAATCAATTCACTTCACTGGGGACATTGTGTCAAGACACACGTAATACACGGTACACATTAATTCACTAACATAAATCCAAGTATGAATTACTAATCTAAACGTTAGTATGGGGTTTGCTGTCATTAAACGTGGGGACGGATAACTGTAATATGGTGACGTTGAAGACTGTTACTTAAGTCATACAAAAGGAATATGTTTTCTGATTAAATTTAGGGTTTATGGCGTTAATCTCAATTTTAATCAATTATTGAAATTTGTAATCAATGAACGACCCCTAGACATCCAATTAAAGTGTTGTTGGATGTTACGATCATACTGTTTATTTCCTTTGAAATACTTTAGCTGAATGAAGACATTTCGTGTAAACGATTACAGGGGATAGAAAGAACGAGGGAATACTGGGTATGTCAAAAGGAGATAAGAAGAAAGATGGAAGGGAAGGATGGGGAGGGAACTGGAAGGGAGGGATAATGGAGGTAGGAGGGACAGGAAAACAGGAAGGTTGGCTGATCACGTCCATGCAAGGATATGGACTGGTACGAATACTACATTTCACAAGTATTCATTTTTCGTCAATATACTAATAAGGCATAGACAGCACACACAAATAAAATGGGTGTAGAGATTTAAGTATGAGTACCAGATGTTATGAGTTTTTTAATAGTATTCTGAGAGAAATATTTAAAGGCTAACGTACGTCTTTTTTCCAAATCGCTTAATTGATCTTTCAAATACGATTTTAGATTGAGCGTGTAACCCTCCGCTATGCATCGCTCATCGTCACGATTGATACCAAGGGGTTGGGAACATCCAATCTGTGCTTGTAGACAGAAAACGAAAATTGCAAAGCCCAATATTTCAGTCGTCATCTGAAAAATAAATGAAGAATTAGTTGAGTTGCCTGCAAATTAACATGTATAGGAACAATACAGCACGGGGAATACAAATTGTGATAAAATGTTTGAATAAAATGTCCTTAAAAAATTGTCATTGCCTGTAAAAATCTATTAATAATGTTAATTTACGATTCGCCTACATTTAGGCTAATGTCGCAAACCTTAATTCAATTTCATTACGATTGTATAGATAGAAAACTGAGAATAGAATATGTTCATGAAAAGAATAAATCAATTACCAAAATTATATTGTCTATATATTTTTGTTACTGATGTTTTATTTAAATATCACAAGATCATACCTGTAGTTCCTACAATGTGATTTGACGGATTTATAGCAGCGGTACAGATCAGTTTCCTATAATAAATCTACACACTGTCAACTATGAAACACTTGTGGACTTTAATGTGACAAACCAGGCAGGTAAATCAAAATATCATTACAAACCGGATGTATATATTTTCTTCTTGCTAGTTTTCAATATCCGAGTCACCTGGTTTATATCGAAAACGAATGGAAGTTTTTAATTTTACATTTACTAATCAAGAATATTGTATCTTACTTCGTTACTAGCTTAAAAATACGGATGTATGTTTAATGTTTGTGCTGTGATAAACTTTAGAAATTCATTTCAAAATTAAGGTTTATCTCCCTCATGCATAGCTCTGATCCTTAAACGAATTTGACCCCAGTCCTTGGCACAAGTTTATTGTTATTTCGGATTTCCAACTTTCAGCTTGATCATCACTGAAAATACATTATTTGTCGAAATGCACATCTGGTGCTTCAAAATTGGTACCGTATAAGTTTAACATTACGACCCCTGAGTCGAGGCCTCTGCTAGTGGACTGTTAGTCTCCGAGGGTCTCTACAGCCCAGTAGCTAAGTTCTTCATTACTAGCTTGAAAATACGGATGGATATTTAATTGCTGTGATAAAATTTAAAAATTCATTTCAAAATTAAAGATTATCACCCTCATGCATAGCTGTGATCCTTAGACGAATTTGACTCCAGTCTTTGACACTCTTGTTTTTTTTTTTCTTTCTTTCTAGTTCTTACAAGTTTATTGTTATTTCGGATTTCCAATATTTCAACTTAAGCATCTGGTGCATCAAAATTGGTACCATATAAGTCCTACCTTACGGACTTCACGTCAAATATGAAGCAATTTTAACTCTTTGCCTATCACGCCGCCTATGACGTAACAGTAGCATTTTGCTTTCGCCGCTGAATGATAACGTTGTCCTTTTCCCCACAGCGCTTTGGAGTTGATTTGTGAAAGTTCGAAATTTTTAACACATTTCTTCACAACGTTTTCCATTGTTATATATTCTGTTAGTTTATCGCGGATAATTCTGTTAAAAAGCTGATGCTTTAAGACTGTCGAATCGGGAGTGGAAGCAAGTGAAAAAATACGATAAATAAGAGGTAAAATATTTTCTTTTGAGAAGATTTATAATCCAAAATTCGCCTTTTTCTGATTTTTAAAAAAAATATTTTTTATGAATTCTTGTACATGTATATTTGTATACCCCCCCCCCCCCCACGAATGAATCCTTCCTTATCTTTTAATTCAAATAATCTTACCATAAAATTTGATTTTGATTTAAAAAAACGTAATCAATTTAATTTTAGACAAGGTTTAACATATTTATTGATACTAACGACTGATTCAAACTTTTTAAAATAAAAATAAATGAATATCTACATCATATTTTGTATATAAGAATTTTCCTATGCAGTTGAACAAAAAATTGACTCATGCATAAATTCTCTTCAATGTTCAAAACAAGATGTGAAAAAGCAAAACACTGCTTTCCACGCTAATGTACATTACACAGTCCACATCAAAACAAAACATGAATATTTCCTCTACAATACTGCGTTAGATTTTTCCCGTCGGTGAACAATGGATCTGCGTTGCAGTTGTGTATCCCCTAATCTACGTCTTCGCTACTGTTGGAACTATCAAAGAAATCTGGCAAATCGCTCCTTTTTATCACTATTTTGTCTTACAACCCAAAAATAACACTTTTCGCTGTGTCAACGATAAAACGTAGTAAAAAGAAATGCGCATTAAAAGTACGTTAAAGTGCGTGATTGTTGGGCAAAGATATAGGCGTTAAAGTGCGTGATTGTGAGGCAAAGGTATATGCGTTAAAGTGTTTGACTGTGGGGAAGGGGTAAAAGGTGCAAGCAGTAACTCTGTAGCGAGTGTTTCGGAGTTTATTGGCAAATTTTATATAAATTGATATTTATAAGTATGGATATTGTAGTACTGCCAAAACAGTAAGATGTATAACTGCGAAATAAGACCCGTTACATGTACACAATACCACAATGTAAAAGAAAAAGAATTAACGTTTTGCATTGTAGACTCATGCTAAGTATATTTCAAAGTTTACAACTTTATTCCTTTCTCTTCTTTACGTTCGCAACCTAAAATGAGAATAACGAATGACATGAAATCATAATTGGATGGTTTTACGGTTAAACGATTGCTGATTTTGTATGCTCAGTTGTTAAAACATTATCATTACCGAAGTCCTTTGATTTCACATGAAAGTCCCGAATATTCATATTGAGAGCCGACAGAACTTTTTCAATAACATCGTTTAAGTTACGTGGATCCTTCTGGCGAGTAATGATATGGTGGCCATCAGTAAGGTGCGTTTTCTGATGTTCAAGTAGGAATCCCTCAGTAGGGTGAGGATCATAGTACCGAATTTCACACCTTCCCAAGGTCTCTTGAAAAGTCCAAATTTATTAAAGGATCGTACTTTCAAAGAATATATTCTAAATCATATACATTGTTCAAGTGATTTTCTACAGTAGGTCCTCCTGGATGTTATTACAGTATAATTACTATGTTTTTACAAAGATAATCATATGAATTTGGTTGAAAGAAGTTAAATATATTATTCTGAATGTTATTGGGAGCACAAGCTCAATACTACGGCATTCTATTTTCTAGAGGATTTTACAAACATAAACAGATATAAACAGCTGAGAGAAGTTTTGATACGTGATACCTCAAAAGTAGATACAAACCATTTGTGGACATCCGGATGACTGCTGCTCCAGGTGAATGGGCCGTATCGGGTTGAAATCTTACCGCTGTGGTTCGACACTCTTCCAGAGACCTACATGTAAAATAATACAAAAGGTTTGCAGTCAGCTGAAATACGGAAGTTGCGCAAATTATATTGTCATTATAACAATCTAGTTTGCCAATACAACCTATCATTGGACCCAATGCTTTCTGATGTGTTTCATACCAATTGTTAGGCCGTTTTTAGGACACTGATTTTGCTTACGGATAACTTTGTTTACCTGACCAAGATATAGGGATTATAGCCGGTGTGACTGGTCGACATTGGATGCTTACTCCTCCTATGCATCTGATCACACCTCTGGTGTGTTCAGGGATCAGTGTTTGCTCAATTATCTATTTTGTATTGCTTATAGGAGTTGTGAGATGTATCACCGTTCGTTATTTTCACCTTTCATACTCTGAAGTTAATGAAAGGTGAAGATAACGAACAGTGGTCAATTGCATAACTCCTATAAGCAATACAAAATAGATAGTTGGGCAAACACGGACACCTGGACACACCACATGTGGGATCAGGTGCCTAGGAGGAGTAAGCATCCCTTGTCGATATCAGAAATGTATTGGACTTCTTCATTGATAATATGCACATAAAATTTGGAGCTCAAGTTTTTGAACATTATGTTAGAATTAGCAGGCTCTTCAATTATATAGTATTTCTTTCCATTCTTGAAGCTCAGAATTACTTAAAAATGTACATTTGAAACGAAAAAAAATATCTTACTTTGGCCCTTAAGTCGACAATTAGATACATCGACTTTTTTATTATAATTTCGGGTCCATGCATCACACGGAACTTGAAATAAGACACCACGAAATTTTCCACGGTTGCTTCATGGTTGGATATTTTACTGAGTATGAATGGTAATGAACGCAATTTAATGACAAAGTGGATTACTCTATTTTCAACGCCCTATGCCGATACAACAATATTCCATCATCACATACATATGATTTTTATGCGTCCCAACCAATTCAATTCCCGGGAGCTTGTTCCGCGTATGATCAATAATCTATAAGACAACAGAGGCTACTGAATAATTAATTCATGGTTTGAGGGGTTTCGATGTTCTTATTTAAGGTAGGCATTTTGGCAAATCCCTGACCGTTATAATGAACATTTCTATATACTACATGACATTTGATCGGATGCTGTTTAAAGAGTGTTATTCTAACTGGTTGATTCGGGTTTTGATCACAAATTTGCTTCGTTTACCTGATCAAGATTTAGTTCTGACGACAGATTTGACAGGTTAACAAGGAACAATTACTTGTTTTGAGCACCCTAACACTTCGATGTGTCCTTGGCCATTGTTTGTCCTGTTTTTGATTTTATTTTTGAGAGTATTATGAGATAGAATACTGTTTGGTATATTCACTTTTGTCATAAAGACAGTTCAGAAACATATGCTTTGAATCGCAAAAAGGTTTTCATTGAACGCAAGGAAATGATTCATTGAAATAAACAGAGCCTGATAATTTACAATATATGTTCATTTCTAAATTATGAAGATGTCTATATCTTTATCTTTATCCTTTGCATTAGAAAAAAAGATCTTACGGAATCCAACGGTAAATGACCTCCACTAGACTTATTGTTTCATCACATAAAACCACCACGTCTCCAAAAGAATTGTCACTGATGGTGTTATTCACTGTGTTCAAATGTTCATACCACCGTCCAGATAGCTTCAATGTACATATTTGTATAAGTTACTTACGTAAGACATAAATTGAAATATTATTTGATATAGTCTATACTTTTTGACATCATAGATAACTGCCTCTTCAAGAAAAATAGACAACGGAAATTTGTATATGTAGTGATCCAAAAATTACTTTGTTAAACACCACTCTTATTCCACGCACAAGTAATCTGAATTTGAAATTAAAAACTTGCTTGTAGGAGTTATGAGATTGATCGCTGTTCGTTGTCTTCGGCTTTCATATGTACTATATTACAGTTATTTTTGATGTTTTTCTTTGAAGAGATTTCTTTCTTTTTTGTATTTGCTCAGCGCTATTTAAAAAAAGTACTTTGCCTTTTAAAATATTTCTACATTAAAACGTGTTTAGCTTGAAACCTAGTTGTCCTTCCTCGTGATGGTTTCAATTTGATACTAATTTTTTCACACAATAACATTAGGAAAATGCCTTAGTTATTTCAGTCAGGAAGCTTACACGGTTTATACGTTTGCGATATACGATGGGTGATTAACAAATATATCTAAAACGATAATCTGTTACAAACCGTTTTGTGATCCACAGTCTTTGGATCCATATAGTCTTCATTGAAGATTCCGGGATTTGAAGATGATGAAGATTCGGAACATCCAATAAAAAATACGAATAGAAATACTACAGAAGTATACATCCCTAAGACTATTTGCAATATGATGTGAAAAGTTCAACTCTCCTTTTTGACAAAATGGATCAGCAGGTTTGAGCTATCTCTTATACACATGTATTATCGATCTTACAACGCATCAATACGCGCATGAAATCATTTCGTTAAGAAATATAGGGCATTGCACACATCAGTATCGCAGGAAATAAAGAAGTGGAGATTGTCCATCAGCATGTACATGATTAGAAATCATTTCGAGTTGATCATCATTCTAGACTTGTAAAAGGGTGATCAAACGAGTAGTATTCACCGTTCGTTATCTTCACCTGTCATACAAAACTTGAGTTTATGATACATGTGTTGAAAGGTATGTAACTATACAAGAATGGTATACAGCTGTACAAGAAAGGTATAGAACTGTTCCAGATGCAATTTGTAAATCTCGGTTGCCTTCTTTATATTTCATATGCAAAACGAACAATGCAAATATTGAACACAACCCAATATGTACCGAAAGTCATTGATCAATGATTGTACATGAAAAAATCCGTTTGAAATATACGTTGAATATCGAGATTTTTTTAAAACAAGAAATACCACAATTATAGCTGATTGGTAACGTATGCTGACGAATGCAAATAGATGTCGTTCAAAACTTTCGTTAGATATTGAAATAGTTCCTACAAGAAACAGTACACTTCTAGTGGAATGGTCATGTATAATGACGTAATTCCTTATGTCTGTATGCAAGGTGAGAATAACGAACAGTGATCAATCTCATAACTCCTATAAGCAATACAAAATAGATAGTTGGGCAAACACGGACCCCTGGACACACCAAAGATGGGATCAGGTGCCTAGGAGGAGTAAGCATCCCCTGTTGACCGGTCACACCCGCCGTGAGACCAATATCCTGATCAGGTAAACGGAGTTATCCGCAGTCAAATCAGTGTGCCAAGAACGGCTTAACAATCGATATGAAACACGTCAGACAGCATTTGACCCAATGATAGGTTGTATTGACGAACTAGATCGTTATAACGACCATAGAATTTGCGAAATGCTGACTTCAATCGAGACTGTTGAAATCCCTGCACCATCAACTTGTTTGTCAGTAGCTTACCTCGATTTAAAAACTGACTATACCCAGAACAAGCTCTTTCATATCGAATCAGTTGAGATATATAAACACCATATGCAGGTGATAATGGAATATTGCTACATAAATGTGGGAAGTTGACGATGGAGAAGATGAAATCATCCCGTTTGTCATACAGTTGAGTTGTCAGTTTGCCGTTAATGTCTACTTTCAATAAAATATCTAAGTATGAAGCAGAAGTGGACGACTCTGTGGTGTCCTTTATTTCGAGCTCACAGGGATATATCAAATCGACATATGAATGAAAGCTATCATTGGTAATAGACAAAACGTCATCGATATACCTAAAAGTCGAATTGAAGGTCACAGTGAGATATTTTTTTCTTCTCACGTAGAAGTTTTTGAATAAATTCTGCTTCATATGAATATAAAAACAGGTCAGCTAACAAAGGAGCACAATTCGTGCCCATGGGAATTCCAACAGACTATTGGAAGACCTGATCACCAAAGACCACGAAGATATTGTCAATGAGGAACTCTAGCATATTTTTTATTTCAACTTCAGAGTACTTGTGCTTGGAATCAGAGTGGTGTTTAACAAAGTAAGTTTTTGAATGACTGATCACTAGATATGAATATTTCTGTATTTCTGTCTGTATACATCTGCATCTAAACCCATAGTAGATTTAATGTTTAGATTGCTGTTGTAATTTATAGGTTTGTGATACGTAGTTACAAAACGTTTTACTGCAAATTCCTAATATGTCTTGTCAGTTGAATGTCCATGATCTCTTTATTTTACTGAAAATTAGATTAGATTGATGGAAATGCAGGCACTCTGATTAAAGTTGGGTTAAATATTTTTCTCGTGTTTAAATATAAGACTACGCTTGGTCATGTAAGTGATTTTGCAATGTCATGTTTAACGTAAAACTACGGATGCATATTTAGTCTTCTACACTTTCACAAAATCCTGAATTCTTTTTACATTACGATATCCATGCTGGAAAAGGTATTGAATCTGACATGCACTTAATTACTATGTAAATGCTGATGCATCTATGAAAAATCCGATAATGATATGAGATTGTAAACAACACACTCGGTCTTACATTATTAAGTTTTTGTCATCCCAAAGAGGAGATGTAAACATGTGGTGAGGCTAACATATTGCTATCTTTTAACGTATCTCAGCTTTAATGTATTTTGTGTGTATTAAACGTCTGAAAGTTGGCGCAGCAATTTCGTCTCCAGTGATAAAATGATCATTTCGTAAGGATTTATTGAGAGCTGAACACAATAGGTTGTACATATGATTCATATTTATGCGAGGTTTTAAAACTTGTGAATACATGTGAATAATTTTATGACTTCATCGTAATTATAAAACGCCTGAAGAAACGCATAAAACATATCCCTAGCTATGTCTAAGAATTCATGTGTGCCCCCTTTAATCATACAGGGACATTATGTATAACATTCTTCTATACAAAGTGTGTATTTCTAACACTTTTGTATATATATCCAATGTGATAAGTTGATCTCTTTGAGTTTCACCCATCATTGACATTAGGAACAATATTTCATTGCCAAAAGTGAACGTTACCATTCTTTTGGTTGCTTTAAGTTGATTTAACTATCGTTTTCTAGAATGTTCATTACTTAAATGATTTGGAACTTATATTTCATCAATTGAAACATTTATTCATTAAAGCGTTGACGCGCTACTAGGATTTGAAAACAAAAATATCTAGAAAATATGACAGGAAAACGCCATGCTATGTGCGAGCAACACTTTTTTGGTCTGAAAATGTAAAGACAACGAACACTAATGAACGTCAGCTTTTTAACACCTTACGAAAAATCAAAGAGTAAGGATAAAAATGGAGAAAACTTGTCATTTTTTCAAATCTATACGGTTTTGTTTGGTTGTTTTGATGTGGTAATCGAGAAATTATTATACTAACATCGAAATATTACCAGTTGAAGATAAAGACCCACTAACCTGGACCTACAGTATGAGGATCAGTGCTGGTCGTCTACAGTACCAGATAATTCTGTGATACAGAACCTCAGTTCTTGAAAGACCGCAACTGAAAAACCCACAATAGTCCACTTGATATAGTGATATTATCGTAAATATTATGTTTTATGCATTTATATGTAACAATGCACCGGTACATTACTTTTGCTGGCTTTGTGACGTAACAATGCATTAGTACATATTTGACGTTAGATTATCTCTTGACGTAATAAATTACTGTATGACGTTATCAGTATATTGTTATTATCGTTAGACGTTTCACTTATTTTAAGCGAATCATAAGAAAAGATCCCCACCGCCAACCCTACAACCATCCTGCTGTATATATTTTACACGTTGTCATTTGGCTATAGTTGTGGCCTATTGTTTGTTGCCACCTTATTTTTCATCATAGTTATTATAATTTTCATACTATATCTTAACATGTAACTTTGGGAGATTCAAAACCAGGTTTATGTACAATTTGATAAGAAAGTAGGATCTCCCTAATTGTTAAGTTTGGTATCTTCTTGTCATTAATAAATGACAGTTTTACAACTACAAAAATTACTTGTTTGTTGAGATGAAAAATAACTAGCTGCGGAAAACATGTTTTAACTTCTAGATTTATCATATAGAAGGCATTAACAAAATGACCTCAAAGTAATTGTTACAAAAGTTGTTATTGCAGTAAGTTATACTATGATAAAGTTTTAACAACATGTATGAAATATACAGTTATATAGTTTGCGAATAAAGAGTACCTTAGATAGTAAAATAAAACAATATATTATCGATACGATTCGTCCTCTATATGCATTAAAGATGATCGTAAAGACAAATGGAAGTAAATAAAAATAATTAAACAACGTAAAAGATCAGGGGAAAAGTAACGTTCGATAGATACTACATAGTAAATAGGCTAGGGTCTCTCAATGTTAAAACATTGAAGTACAATTTAATGCTGATTATTTTATCCTCGTATCAAAATAATCTATATTAATTTACGATATAGCATTTGTATTTTTTGTCATACCGGCCGTCATCAATTCATGATATTAAGTGGAATAAGCTAAGGTACAACTTAAGGCTAGCACAGCCAATCCCTTAATGAGTTGTCTAACCTCATTTGCCCTACGCTTCCTTTTCAGGCATCATCGACAAACATCAGCAGCCAAACACCCACCCACCCTCTTACCATTTTAATGCTTTACATACTATTTTGCACGTGTATTGCAGTAATCTGCGCCTAGCATTTTTATCTTTACAGATTCATCGCCTCCGGTATTTCAGCAATATACACAAACCAGGGAAGAAAATGCCCTTGGCATTCCTTTACCGCCTTCTTGGTCGCCTTGTCGGTGTGCTGTGGACTAGGGGAGATAAAAAGGAATATTTGGACCTAATCTGGTCTGTTGTTCCTCCCTAATTTGTCTGTTACGACGGGGGGCTGTCAGTGAGCGAATCTGGTCGTCATTCTAAGTCAGTGAATTTGTCTACGGTACAAAGTAAAATATGGATTGGAGAATCACTAGCCTCAGCATGGCTTGGTTTCTCTCTCCACCTCTTTTAAACGGAGGGGAGACTGTGTCTGGAGTGCCTTGTGTGGTACGAGGAAGTACCGGCAATATTACCCAGCAGCAATCCCCCGGAGGAACAGGGACATCAAGTAGGTCCAAAACCATTCCAAGTCCATTATGTCATACACGCATTTGGACTTCCGGCGCCTGTGTGTACCAAGGGGCCACCGGTTTGCCCGTTCTACATTGTTATGTCGGTATCCGGTTATCTCCCCTAGTTTGGATTTCCAATGCGGCCATACCATCCACTCTCCCAATTAGACACTCAGACTGCTGTGTGTGCTTGTTATGACATTGTGTGAACTGTGACGCGTCAGCTGACTTGTTACAACTGTATTATGTAAATATGGGAATTCTTTGCTAATGTTATCTATAGTTAAAACCTCAATACAATTCTGTCCACCATATACATCTTGTGTTTCTTGGGGCAGTTTCGGGAAACTAGTGGTCATTTGTTCCTATTATACATACGAGGAGCAAGCCAGTTTCTGTTAAATTAATGTACATGTATTTTTAAAAAAAAAAAATAAAATCCCTTGTCAACATGCATATACGATAATCTCAATATCAAACATTACCTAATCCCAGATTGATCAGCAGAACTCTAGGTTATTTAATTAGCTCCATAGACCTAAAGAGGAATATCATCAGGATTGACAAGTTCAATGAGTATGTTAGATGTACCTTCGGCACTTATAAAAACTATGATGCACCGTATATGGCATTTCTGTGCAATATATACAATAGTTTGATTTAATTGAGTTACTAAATGTATGGTTCTGCATATTAATTTCGAAATTCGAATCTCGTATTTTAAATGTCAAATTTACCTTCTGGGCTATCGTAGACTCTATACATGTTGTGAGTCTGAGACTTGTTTACGAAGCCTTCTTTAAAAGTTGTTTATTATGTCTTGTTTGGTATCAAGCTAATCGTATGACAACATCGTGCATATTGAGATATTCTAATACCCACAGTGTAATATTTCAATCAGTAATTTACGGACACCTAAAATACTTCCTGTTTATCTTTCCGTTCCTATAGGATGACACTATGTCAACTTACATACCCGTATTTTAGAGGGATAGTTTATGATATCTTTGTAGTATAGATTTAACGTAAATAAAATTGTATTACTTATAAGTACTTCGTTCCTAGCTTGAAAATACGGATGTATATTTAATTGTTGTTATAACATTTAGAAATTCGTTTAAAAATTAAGGATTATCTCCCTCACCCATAGCTCTTATCCTTAAAGGAATTTGACTCCACTTTTTAGCACACTGTTTTCCCCTATAATAGCTCTAAAACTTCATTGTTATTTCGGATTTCAAACATTTCGGTTGAGCATCACTGAAGATACATTACTTGTCGAAATGCGCATCTGGTGCATCAAAATTGGTACCGTATAATAAGTTTTACATTATATCAGCAGTTGTTTATGTCAATTTCCGTGTGTTTAACTCATTACAAGATGTGTGATGTTTGTTCCAGCCCTGAGGACAATCTGTGAAATTCAATATAGAAACACAACCGTGTTCATGAAAATTTGATGTAGTATAGATTATAATGTTTTGAAATTAACGGAATTAATTTTCGTACAGTATATGTCTCGAGGTTTTGGATCATCTGTGAAAACTGTTCATGCATTAATGTGATGATACAGAATTAAATTATTTGCCATTTCGCAGAAAATGCACAGAAATGGAACAGTGATTTATCAAGCAAGGTTTGCAAGAGCAATGATACATATTGCAACATATTAAATATATATATACGCGAGTTAATGTATGTCCATTTATTTTCGTTCCATTTTATGATACCAATGGGATTAACACTTTCTTATAAAAGACTGCAATCAAATGAAATTTAGATTCTTTATATATGATATGAATGTCCATTGAATAATTTATATAAAAAATACGCAATCAATTCCATGTGTACAAGAACATACGTGCAGTATATCATTGAAAATCTAAAGTGAAATAATTGTCTATAACAATTTCATTATTCGATGAAAAGCGTTGCAAATTAGGTGGTATAGATCTATCTAGGATTCTTTACCGGTCTGTCTGGTCAAAATCAATCATTAACAACTACAAGTAGGTGCTTTAAATTTTTGTTAGATAATAAATGATCTACTTAAATGCGAATAACTGAATTGTTTTATAATGAAATGGACTGAACTTGAAATTATACATCTAAGTACATATTGAGACGCTTAGTTTATTGGTTTG
The DNA here is from genome assembly GCF_947568905.1 of Ostrea edulis. NCBI lineage: Eukaryota > Metazoa > Mollusca > Bivalvia > Ostreida > Ostreidae > Ostrea > Ostrea edulis. The sequence goes on along the minus strand of NC_079170.1, from coordinate 16,366,344 downwards.
GTAAAAACACGTTATATCAATGCACATGCACGCCCCTCAATTTTGATTGGATAATGCTTAAACGTCTACTAGTTTGAAAATTATACTGTAAATAGCTATTGAGGTGCTTAACAGATTGCCATGAATACAACGAGTGACCAGCAAGTGCATACACGTTCAGCTGATTTTTTTTTTGCTTTAACTTATCTCTCTCGCTCTCTCTCTCTCTCGTGCTCTCTCTCTCTCTCTCTCTCTTTCTCCATCTGTCATAAATGAAACAGGTGAAAGGTAAAATGTTTATTAAAGGGTAAATTGATCAATTGAATAGAACTTAATCAAACAAAATAACACCACCTTGGAGATTATTTGCAAGGGTCCCCGTGATAATTATAACTGGTATTGCCTATTATAAAGCTTAATCTCTATGTCCAGTGATGAAAAGTGAAGATAACGAACAGTGATCTGCTAATGTCCTACGGGTTCAGAATATAGAATGTTCCATCGTGAAAGTGATAATGGATTACGGACTCGATTTAAATACAAAATGCGTCCCATCTACCAGCATTGTATTAAAATAAAATTGGACTCAGTGCATTCGATGTATCCTTATGAACTAGACATAACAGACACTTCAAAGTCGTCCACTTCTGCTTCATACTTAGAAAGTAGTCTAGATATTAACGGCAAACTGACAACTTAACTTTATGACAAACGGGATTAGTTCAGCATCTCATTCGCCAACTTCCCATAATTATGTAGCAATATCCAATGATCACCTGCACATGGTGTTTATATCACTCTACTGATTCGATACGCAAAATCTTATTCTGTCTATGGTCAGTTTTTTTTAAATCGAGGCAGGTTACTGACAAACAAGTTGATGGTGCAGGGGTTTCAATCTCGTTTAAAGTCTGCATCTCGCAATTCTGTGGTTGTCATAACGATCTAGATTGCCAATACACCCTATCGTTGGTTTCAACGGTTTCGATTGAAGTCAGCATTTCGCAAATTGTATGGTCGTTATGACGATCTAGTTCGTCAATATAACCTATCATTGGGTCAAATGCTGTCTGACGTGTTTCATACCGATTGTTAGGAGTTCTTGGCACACTGATTTTGACTATGGGTACCTCTGTTTACCTGCTCAAGATGTAGGGTTCATAGCGGGTGTGACCGGTCGACAGGGGATGCTTACTCCTCCTAGTCACCTGATCCCACATCTGGTTTATCCAGGGGTCCGTCTTTGCCCAACTCTATTTTGTATTGTTTCTAGGAGTTATGGGAATAATCATTGTTTGTTATCTTCACCTTTCACTAAAACTACATGTTCCCCTTCTGGGAAGGAGAGACATAACTATACTGGAAACTTTTGAAAGAGGCATTTCATATAAAAACATCAACTGAAATTCCACCTATTCAAAGTGGATCGTTATCTTCACCTTTCATATCCGAGGACAATGATAGCAAATTTATATTTAGCGATTTAGAAAAATTTAATGTATTTAACGAGTATATCTGTTCTATTTCAAATATGAATGTCACATGTGTGAAATTACCTGATAAGTACTTGTGCAATGATACGCATGGTCATATTATTGTCAATGAACAAGATATCTTAGACGTTCTCTGTAATATTTCAATAAATAAAACAATGAGTACTGGTTGTATATAAATGCTGAAACATACAGCGAAATCTGTAACTAAAACACTAGGTATATCATTCAACATATCTCATTCCGAAATTATTTTCCAAAATCGTTGGAAAGTGGCTCATGTATTACCAGTCTTTAAAAAAATCCATCTATAGCGTCCAACTACAGATCAGCCTCACTTTTAAACTGCGTTAGAAAATTTATTGAACGAGTTATCTTTAAGCATACCTATAATTATTTTCATAAAATTAATTAGTTCTATAAGTACCAAGCAGGTTTTTTTACCTGCCCATTCCACTAAATACCAATTAATAGATACTTACCATAGTATCGTTAAAAGTATTTATATAAAATAAGAGTTGGGCAAACACAGACTTCTGGATATATAAGAGCTGGGATCGGGTGCCTAGGAGGAGTAAGCATCCACTGTCGACCGGTCACATCTACCATGAACATTAAGTCTTGATCAGGTAAACGGAGGAATCCATTGTCAAAATCAACAACGGCCTTAAAATTGGTACAAACATGTCAGGGAGGATTTGACCTAATCAAAAGTTGTATCGGCAAACTAGATTGTTATAACGATCGGAAAATTTGCGAAAAGCATACTTTAAACGATACTGTTGAAATCATGGCATATAACTAACAATTCCTGCATAAAAAATATGAAGCACATTTTCTTGTTTGGGGTACTGTATACTATAGCTGTTACAAATATCCTCCATTACCTCATAATCCAAAATTTAACAGGAGTAATGATTATTCTATCCACCAAGTGCCCTCTCCTCTCGATTTTCAAGTAATGTATTTTTGTCATATTAAAGCAAAGCCTCAATTAATCTCTCATAGTTGATATAGAACAAAGTGAAGTCAAGGGCAGTGATAGACGGACCTTTCCTTTCTGCATTTTAAGGAAAGGAATTTGAAAATATAGCAGGTGATACAGGTTTTAACCATATTCCCTATCAGACACACACACGACATGAACATGTACCCCTGTACAACACTACAAATCTTTTTCGCAGACAGACTCTATTTAATTTAAGCATACATTGTCATTCCAGCGTCCATATTTTGTTCCCAATATTTCTAAACAGTCTTCGTTTCCATCGCCATCATTGGATTCACCCTGGTCCCAGTTTTGAAATTTCAGTGGTATCTCCGAGAAACTCCATATCCATGTGCCTTCTTTTCCCATATCTACACCGCCTAACCAAGCTCGGTCTGAAAATCATTTATTCCTTTAAATACTGCATAAAAAGGAATACTGCGTGTTAATAGCAATTATTAATTTAACACAATAGATATTTATATTTACCTGTGCCGGAGTTATTTGTGATAATATTGTTTATAAAGTCGTTTTCACTCTTCGTGCCAATTTCAGCTAATCTCGCAGACAGGTTTCTGCAGAATTGCTGAAACAAAAATATTCTTGTAGCAATAAATTACGTCACAATACAGATGATAAAGATATTATCTCTTACAAGTTTATTGTTATTTCGGATTTCAAAAATTTCGGTTGAGCATCATTGAAGATATATTATTTGTCGAAATGCGCATCTGCTGCATCAAAAATGTTACCGTATAAGTTTTACCTTGCCATGCAGAAATCCATTACCAAATAATAAGAAATTGACTTGTACATAAATAACAAAAGCCAGCTGCATAATTATGAAGTATGAAAGTATCAAAGTTGGATTCAGTTCAATTGCTAGATGTATGGCTCTAAATATTTTGTGTCTAAAACTTGTTTTAAAAAGCTTTCTTTGCAACTTGCTTATGAAAGGTGACTATAACGAACAGTGATCAATCTTATAACTCCTATAAGTAATACGAAATAGGGAGTTGAGCAAACATGGACCCCTGCATATACCAGAGGTGGGGTCATTTATTGTGTCGTATGACAACGTGTGGTATTGAAATCTTAAAATGCACACTGTGCAATACTTTAATTAGAACTTAACGGATCTCTACAAATACTTCATTCACAGTATTTTTCCGTTTGCACAGGATGCCACTATTTGAAATTGCACATTTTAGAGGGACAGTTGATAGTATTTTTGTAGTATCCATTTTAATGTCTACAAAATCCCATTATGATCTGCCTGTACAGTATTACTTACATTTTCAACTGTCCGTGTTAATTTCCGTTTGTTTAACTTATAACATGATTTGTCATGCTTATTCCAGCCTTGAGGACAATCTGGAAATTGAATTCAAAGAGACATAATCATGTTCATAAACGTTGATATAGAATAGATAATTGACAGAATTGAATTTCATACAGCAAACCCTTTAAGAACATAAAAAGAGTTGCTTTGATGTACGTACTTGTAAGTCGTTTTATCTGTGTCTCGAGGTTTTGGATTTTCTGTGAGAATTTTTCTTCCACTAATGTAAAGAAAACAAAATAAAATCATTTACCATTTCTCAGAAAAATACACACAATTGGGTATTGATATATCAAACAAAGTTTGCAAGAGGCATGGTACATGCTGAAAAAAATTGCCTAGGAAATGAAGAAACGTATCCATCTGATGCATCAGAGAGTGAGGAATCGGAAGAAGAGCATGAGAAGATGATTTGTTGGAGACGAGTTTGGAACTTGGAATTCTAGTGGACAATTTGGAAAAAGGTTGTGCTGCGTGTGGTAGACCACTAGATTTAACATTGTGAGGACGAAAAACGGTATGGACTTGGATTATTACTATATATAAGATGTCAGCAGGAAGCATTCAGTTATCTTTCTTCTGTTTCTACTGGGAAACGTGACATAATGCAGAAATAAAAGTAAAATGGCACATCAAAGAGATCCTGTATTAGGCATTTCTTTATTTTTTTCAGAGATGAATAGCAAAGGAAAACCAAGAGTGACAAAAAAAAACCAACCCCAAAAAACAAACAGTAAAATCATAAATGTCATTGTAAATTATTTTCAGAAGTTGTAAAATTTTACTCTTATATTATGGGAGATAACTCTTCTTTGTCTTGAGAAAATCAGCCAATGTGATATTTACAATTTTGCTTTTACTCAGAAAATTCACCCCGTATGGTATATGATTTTTAAGTTTATATTAAACTTTAAACATTAAGTCAACAAGAATCATGGGTCTTTCAGATATGACTATAAAAACGGAGGTCCCGTGTCGCCGCGTGCGTTGGCACGTTAACAAACTCTCACTGTTATGACATAGATCTAAGTTGATGGTTCTTCACCTACAATTGGTGGCATGTCAATATGAGTGAAAATTCTCGACGGGACGTAAACCAAAGAAACAACCAACACATACACACATGAAAGTACATGCATTCCATATACTAAGAAATATAATTCTGTGTTCTTAAAGCTGTATGGTCTGAATTACAATATTTTTTTCATATTGTAAAAACGCTATTAAATCATCGCACGTATGCAATTATGAGGTTGTATGACATATCATACATTATTTCACCTTTCACCTGTTTTAACCAAAATTATTTAATTTTAAATCGATGTTTACAAAGAACCGCGTCACTCTGCCATTTCAAGTGACAGTCACGTGACCAGTTCAAACTTTCAGATCATCGGTGGTCTTATCTGTGTAAAGCTGTGTATTTTGTTACAACAGTACCGTGTCATAAGTTTAATAGAAATAAAAAATATCAAATACTTCTTAGTAATTCGTTGTTTTACCCTCTTTCAGCCTTAAAACTATCAGTTGCGTATGAGTTGATACATCATGTTGGGATTTCCCTGACGCACGTGGGTTTATTTATAGACGTCTAACACTGGGATGATTTAATATATGTACCACACTATATTTACTTTATAAATAATATTCTCACTATTTTCTTTTACATGCAGATGTTTTCCAACATGTAATGAAGCGAAAGTTAATAACTTTATAAAGTAATCAATCTGCTTTAAAGTAATTATGTACAAAACTAATACATGAACTTCGGGTCATACAGCTTTAAATGTATTTGGTTTTGTGCTATGTTGGAAATATGCATTGTCGTATGTATTTATCTTGACATCAGTTTTATTCGTTTACGGATTAGTCGACTATTTATTAATCGGATAGAAAAGTGTGTCCAGGTTTCAACGATCACGACAATTAATTATAATATGATCACTACACATATTACAGGGACTTTTACATTGAATAATATATATATATATATATATATATATATATATATATATATATATATATATATATATAATCCAAATAGAAAGAGTTGATATCACACAGTCAGAATAATTCAATAAAAAAAGGAGGAAAATCTACAGTTCCAAAATATATTTAAATCATTAGCGCTTTCTGGATTTTAACATCCATCCTCAGGTGAATACAAATTTTAAATAATGAATACAAAGTTGTTTATCTTAGAGACGTCATGACTAGTAATATTTACACATATACCACGCTTGATAACGATCTGGTAAGGAAATGAGCATTGTTAAATACCTTTACTTTAGATACAGTACTTATCCTTGTTTAATTTTGGAGTTTTGGTAATATTATATATATATATATATATATATATATATATATATATATATATATATATATATATATATATAACTGACGTTACTATGAAAAATAAACACGACTGAAGAAGACCTGTAACACGGTCGAAATCTCTCTATAAAGTGTTTAGAGTTTATATATATATATATATATATATATATATATATATATATATATATATATATATATATATATACATACCTATTATAAGACTTCAGCCGACGCAAAATATTTATCGACCACCGTTAGGCAGACGTATAAATTAGGCAGACGTTTTTAAGTCTGCCCAATTTTCTACTTGTAAAATGAAATTATGTATTTAACTTTTGAGTAAAATGTGTTTTCTTTCCTTAAATTTAGAATCTAAACTTTACATTTCGGGCAAAAAGATTTGATTTTATTCATAAAAGTGTAAATCCTAGAGTTGTTAAAAACTAGCGTGTATTATTTTGGCAATATACGTTTCACGACTTGTGTAGACATTTTTCAAATGGGCATCACAAACGAAAGCGGAAATATATTTAAATTTCGTTTGATTTTTTCCTTATTCTGAACCACTAGGTGTCAGATTATCTAGATTAATATTTTTAAAGATGGTATTTAAAATTTTTTAATATTCCAACACCGTGATTTTTTTGTTGCGTTCTGTTTTGCTGTCATGTTACGGAGATGAACTTCGGGAACCTTCGGAGACACCCGGAAAGGATCCAGCGTCTGCGAAGATGTTGTCACGTGTAAGTAAAGTTTTCTTATTTTGGTTTCAAAAATGATTTCAAGGCACATTTCTCGCAAAGTATATATTGTTAGGTTTTAGGCTATTACAATTTCCCCTACGAGTACGAGTAACCGCGTTGGTTTTCTTCACTGGGCAGCGAAAGAAGGGTCTACCGTCTCCGAGTCTCGATCTCGTCACGCCATGACACACGACTAGGACAATATTTGTCGCGTCGTTTACTATGGTTTAGCATTGTTATAAAGGTTTTCTAGGATATAGAGAATCCCAAAAATGTGTTGTCATTATGCCCTGCACTTAGCGACACAATGCAGGAGACGCCGTGCAGTTTGCAATGCAATGTGCATTGTCCTTATTTTGATTAATTATTTTGATTGTGTACGTATTGCACCACAATAATTGCACTGCAATAATTGTAGGGTCTATATTATACCACCCCATTATGTTCCCTACTATTATTACTACAGACTAAATGACTGGTCCCTGTCAAAGGCGCATCTTTCAAAGATATTGCACTATTGTAAACAATGGAGGAAATTCGAAAGATATAACTACATGTATTTCTCACCAATTTATGTTGTCCCTTTTTACGTTTTTCATTTTCATGTTTTAGGAATCTTAGCTAAATGTGTCATTACCACATAATACTAATTTATCCACGTTTTAAAAATATCTTGTCCCACAGGGCTTGAAGCTAACTTTTTATGTCACCAGTCCAGTTGGACTGATGGGGTATAATTTCAACCAGTCCGCAGAAAATTTTACCAGTCCAACAGAGTTTTCCAGAAATAATTAAACATATTTCATTAATGTTATTAAAATGAAATTAAACTCAATATGTCTCAGATAATATTGTAACACTTAAATGTGGGATTTATATTTATGAATCAGATTCGTCTGATATCTACAGATCAAAGCATGCCAAATGTGTGTATAAAATTTCATAAGTATATTTTCCAAAATGATGCTTTAGAAAATTAACCAGTCCCATCGGACTGACTAGAACAAATGTCAGTCAGTCCGCCAGACTTTTAACCAGTCACAGACTGGCGGGCATATGTTAATTTCGAGCCCTGGTCCCACTGATTCAATATTGAATTGCCTATATGGTTCCTGTGACTGCATATGCTTTTCTATAACTTTCTACTAAGATATTAAGTTCTTGATAATTTCTTCTGTGGAAAAATTGTTTAATTTTGGGACATAAAAAGTGATGTACCTCTTGCCAAACGTGCCAATTACATGACATCTGTCATGTTTTTCATAATTCCTGTGGAAAACCAGGTTAGAATAGGTCCTCAGTACCCCTTGCTTGTCGTAAGAGTTGACTAAATGGGTCCTTCAGACAAGTCCGCAAAAACAGAGGCCCCGTGTCACAGCATGTGTGGCACGTTAAAGCTCAAAGGGCGTAAGCACCAAGCATAGGCCTTTAAATACTGCAGCCCTTTACCGCAATGGTGATGCATGTCTCCATATGAGTGAAAAATTCTTGAGGGGGGCATTAAACATATACAATTAATCTTCAAGGAGTAGGAGTAATTATTGCTTTTAGAGATTTATAAAAGAAAACAAATCATGTAATAAGAATTTATGACATTTTTTTTTTCTGCATCCAAAATGAATGCATGTTATGATGTACACATATTTTTTATTGTTTTAGAGGAGGAAAGTGTCGATTGATCTGTACAAAAGTGGCTTTTCTGTTGGACACATTTCTAAATACAATGGTAAGCATATTGAGTTCCTATAATTGATAATAGATAGTAAATGATTAAAATATACCATTCTGATTTATTTTAACACTGGGTACATGCATGGGTTTTTAGTGAATGATATAATGAATTATATATTTATTCTAGAGTGATACAAAATGCAATCAAAACATGACCTATAATAATCTATCTATTGATTATATTATGGATATCATGAACTATTTAGTATTGTTATAATAAATTACCTAGATTTAGAAAGAAGTAAAGTGTACAAATATGGGTTGCATTAAAATGCACTCTAAATCCAGTGGAGATGTAGGCTTAATTAGACTAGAGTTCTAAGGGTTTAATGGTCCACTGATTTGTTTATTTTATCTACTTTAAATCCCTGTTGAACTAGAAAGGTTTTCAAATATTTGAAACGATGTCACGATGGTTTTTTTTTGTGTGTGCCTTTTAACTTTCTTGTAAACATGGTAAAATGAACTGTCATATACTGTAAGGGTCGACCTGTGATCATTTACATTTTGATTAATCATATAATGTCGATTTGAAACAAATTGCAGAAGAAATATGAATTAGCATCTCAAATTACATTAGGAACATCCTGAGGTATAGGTATGTGCATGTAACCATCCCAAAATCATTGTGTCCATGACTGTTCAAAATCTGCCTTTAAAAAATTCCATGTGCAATCTTTGAAATATTGGATCAGATAACTGATGCTATCACAATCATAAGAAATGATGAACTGTTTTAATTTTTTCTTGTTATAATTAAAATTCAAAGAAATTTTATCTGTTTTTAAAGATTTTCTTTTCATGAATTATATGGATTCATTTTTAAAATAAGGCACATTTCATTTCTTATTTGCTATACTATTTCTTGAAGCTTATTATTGTTTACATATTATGTTGGATAAACATAGTGAAGGAAAGTAGAAAGATTTCAGCAACATTTGAATAAAAACTGTAGGAGTAGATAAGAATGTTTAAAAAAGATCTTCCATAATTTGTGATTGGTTTTTATCCAACAAGTTGTTTGTTTTTATTTTTTGACCTTGTGAAGGGTTCAGGATAGAAAACACATGTACAATATCCAGCAGCAGTCAATCGGGCTGCTCACCGATGGCCTGATAGCCCAGTTGGTAAAGGGCGATAACTCCTATCCTGGCATTCCTCTACTGTATGTCTTATACAAAGATTCCCCTAATATCAACTATCAGTTTATACATACCATGTGTCCTATTGAGCACCCCGGGTGCTTAGAAAATTGAAGGGGGGGGGGGTATTTAGTAATCTATGCTGAAATATTCCCATTAAATATACACATAAATTTTATTTCATTTTTTAACACTAATAATTAATCCATTCTTGTCTATATTAAAATATACAGTAGTAGCTATTACTTTCAATTTCACTTGGTACCGTTTGTGTCAAAGACTAATACCACGTACGATTTATTAAACTTTCGGTTTCACTTTCGCAGCACAACTATGGCCGAGTATGAATATAGTTATGGGATTTCGTGTTTACAGGGATATCTATAATCTGGGATCCATTCCAGGGAGAAACTCTTGAAAAAAAATAGAAATTAACAATCCTATGCATAAATATGCGATTGCTGTTGTAAAGGACGGTGCAGTAGTTGGACACATGCCTCGAAAAATAAGTAAAGTTGTAGCATTCTTTTTAACAACATGGGGGGGGGGGCTTTGAAATGCATTGTAAAGGGGAAACTATCATTACTCCTAAGAGACCGGTATTGGTGAACTAGAGATACCATGTATTATGAAATTCAGTGCGGAACAAAGAGATTGCTAGAAAGATTAAAAACTCTGTTATCAAAAAGGTGAGTAGTACTGTATTTAAAAGGAGGGGGGGGGCGCTTAATTTTTGAGAGTTGAAAAAAGGCCCTGGGGTGTTTTTAGGGGTAGGGGCACTCAATAGGTCAAATATTTATAAATAAACTGTTTTTCTATACTGTTGACATTAAAAATTTGTCATTTTAATACATTTTTCTCATGTTTTATTACTCTGCTTTACGAAAATGTGTGGTTTTCTGATGTTGACCTATACTTCTGTTCTTATATGTTTGACATCTTAAAAAAGGTGGCAACATATACATTTGCTTTGGTTATTAATAAAATCGAACTATACCGAGTGGAAATTAATACAGTGTTTCCAATTTCAACCATTAGTATTGATGAGTCGCATAAGGGTAGAGCTACTTTGAATCTGCATAAATGATATTAAACATGCAGTATGCAGGTATACATTCCACTGATTTCTTGTTCAGTGTTCAGGTTGTGATTGCTGACTTTATGTTTTCCTAGTGTGTGTTTTACATAAAATCTTGTCTAAAGTATGCATGTACTTGCAGAAAAATTAATTTAAAACAACCCGTTTTATAATAGTTTACAAACACACACATGTACATAGCCGGGCCTCCAAAAATGGAAAATGCAGATGCTTGGATATGTTTTGGTAGATGATTGAAATGGAATTCAAAAATAAAATGTTGATAAATAAAAAAAAAATTATTGGCTAAGAAAAAGTGACAATGTTGAAAGTACTAAGGGCACAAACAGCATCTGTGTACATGTGTGTGTACAAATGTATACTGTCCTCCTAAGAGGGGTAACATATATACATGTAAATTAAAATGGAGAATATGACATGGAGACAAAGACAAAAAGGACTTTAAATCTTGTGTGTTTTGGGGGATTGTAGCCAAAACTCTTGCATATCCAGGGTTTGACATTTACTTTTTTGAGCACTCGACCAGTCGGCTACTTCAAATGATTTTTACTAGACCTGACTTTATATCCACTAGCCCTGGCAAACTTTCCAGAAAAAAAACCTGATAGTTTGAACTTTCTCCATATTTTAAAAATACTTCATTTAAATGACAAACGTTAAGTTTGAACCAAAACGTCTCAAAAATATCTTAAGTCTCGTCACGCGTCATTCAATATTTGATTTTCAAACACGTTTTCTGTTTCTTTAAATTCTACCCGGCACGGGTATTCTTTAGTCTATTTAGTATAAAATGACCTCAACCGGCTTTTTATTTATTTTATATTTCATAATCCCTGCTTTGTTTCTTCCTAACCTTTTCTTTTTTCTCATGGGACGTCTTTCCTTGAGGACGAGAAGTCGTATTTAATGCCTCGTTCACACGGATGCGCATCAAATTTTACTTCGCATCAAATATCGAATTAAATAGTGTTCACACGGCGGTAATATTTAATGCGAAGTAAACTAATGCGCATTAAAGTTGTATGCATCTCCATTAAAGGGTGCGCGAAAAAGAATAGACTATGTTATTGAAAATTATTTTTATAGATATTTTAATGAATATTGTGTAAATTATCATTTTGCTTAGTTTTTCGTACAAAACTGACATTAGTATATATAGCTGACCATGGGTATGATGCATGTGACCCAAATTTGCCATTACGCATGCGTGTACATTTAATGCGAATTAGCCTCGCTTAGCGTTCACACGGAGCTAATGCGAAGTAAATTTAATTCGCATTAAATCGCGATGTCAATTTTAATTCGAAGTAATCTAATGCGCATTAAAATCTCCGTGTGAACACGATTCAGATTTAATTCGCATTAACTTACGTTTAATGCGAATTAAATTCTTCGTGTGAATGAGGCATAAATATAGAGACATTCCCACACATATGTCAACACCGATAAATGTTTATTACGTAATTTATTAACTTGATAAACACTTTATTATAGTCAATTCAAATAAACTGTTTAAAATCAACATCGAGTAGCTGTCGTAAAACATCACTACCGACCGCTACTTATTTATTAGAACTTAAAATAGATTATTCCATCACATGGTTCAAGATTGCTTGCAAACTCTTTACAGTTATTTTCTTTTAGTTAAGAATAAAATATCATACAGTTTAAAGTAAAGTTTCTTGTTTAGTTTTTAACACAACCAGTCGGACTAGTAAATCGACATTTTACCCGACCGGACCTATCATTTAGTAGACTCGGTCGGTCGGACGTGCCTTAGTGTCAAACCCTGATATCATCGCAACATTACTGTGTTAAAATGCATTATGTACATGTATGTGTTTGATGTGTAAAATTTTGTCTCTAGGAGAAACAATCCTGCACATCATTTGTGGAAATGGACGAGTTTGAGGCAGAACAGGTAGGGAACATAATTTTTATCTAAGATTATATATCACCATCACATTGCAACAGTCTCTTTGAAATCAATCAGAAGTGACAATTGGGGATCAATGACAAGTCTACCTAAAGTAGAAAATGTATATACATGTATATATGCATATATATTATAAGCATGTATGTTTTGGAAGATGAAATATATGGCATTGAAAAAATATGTTGATGATATTAAGTAAAATAGTATTGTTCCTTAGGTTGCCGCTTAGAAAAAGTTACAATGTTGAAAGTGCCAAGGACACAAGGGGTGTCTGTAATTGTATGTGTGCAAGTGTATATTGTCCTCCTAAGTGGGGTAACATATATACATATAAAATAAAATGAGGTCCTCCTAAGATGGGTAACGTATAAGATAAAGTGGAGAATATGACACAGAGACAAAAACTAAAAGAACTTTTAATTAAATCTTGTATGTTTTAGGAGATTGTAGCCAAAGTTCTTGCTTATCATTGCACCATAACTGTGTTAAAACCTGTATTATTATACCCCAGTATGAGAATTCTATGCAACGCGTAATCTGATTGGTCTAGACGGTCACATGCCAGGGATAACAAAACTTCATATCTCCCTCTCAAACATCATATCTCCCTATCATATTTACCGCTTGGGCAGCCTCGTGCATTTTCCATAAAGTTAATGTCAAAGACGACGAAAGTCCGAGTCATTCTACTTCCATAATTCGTAAGGCACAAAATATGCGGGTCTCTGATACACAGTTAAATCGCCTGGTTTTGGTTGATACAAAAACAAGCAAGTAAATCAGCATTCAAGGAGAATGGTAAAACAAAAACTGGTTATCATATCACTCTATTTCGCAGTTTGTACCATCTAATTCGTTGAGACGCGGTGTTACCGTTAGGGCAATCTCAGCTACATACATGTACAATGTATAGATGAGCGGACTCCAATCTCAAATGCAATTTTGTGGTCTTGCTTTGTTTCGGTATAATAAACAATTTATTGCATGAATGTTCGGGAGATATGAAGATTTATTCACCCAAGAAAAATCATATTCCCCTCGGGCGTTGCCCTCGGGAATAGGATTTTTCTTGGGTGAATAAATCTTCATATCTCCCTCACTATCATGCAATAAATGTATAATATGCATTATGTACATGTATGTGTTTGATGTGTAAAATTTTGTTTCTAGGAGGAACAATCATGAACATCATTAGTTGAAATGGGAGAGTTAGAGGCAGAACAGGTAGGGAACATAATTTACATCTAAGGTTATATATCACATATCACCATTACATCACAACAGTCTGCTTGAAATGAATCTTTTAAAAATTAAAAAAAATCAAGGAGAACAACCATATAAAGTTCAAAGACTAATTCCAGTTATTAGTCCCCTACCGGTTTATAAAACGAAAGTCAAGTGGATTTTAGGTTTCCTCTCTGTCCGTCTCTCTGTCAATCAGTCTGTCCCATTGGTTTTCCAGATATTTTTGCATAATGCTTGTGAGAATTCATTGAAACTTGTAGTGCAGTAACTACAGATTGAGTTCAAGTTTCATATCTTTTGATGCATAAGTGTGAAAGAAATTAATTTTTATATTGTTATGTCTTTGTATTGATCGAGATTGGGATGTGTTCCAATGGAAGGGCTGTAAAAGTAGGACAACTGAATAGATCGAGGCTGGGGTTGTGTAAATAATATTTTAATTAATTCCACATTTCAAATTCATTAATCGCAAAAGGGAAATATCGATAACTAGTGATCCTAATTGTTTGCGAACAATTAAAGGGCTTCCCACCTTCTACCGGTTTTTCAGTAGTGTTCAAATGCTAAACAATTTGATTTGGATAGAAAAGAAATTCAAATTTGCCGCCTTGAGTGTTGAAGTGTTGGAGATTGAGGCCTTGGTTTCGCACGATAGTACCGGTCAAATATTTGAAAAAAAGGGGTGTGGGTGTTGGATAGCCGGCACATATCGGGTAAAAGTGTAATAGGACTTGTGCAGGTGTTTGGGGGTGACTTTAGACCTGTTAGATATGACATTTGGAGGTGTAAAGAAACCGTAAGTGACATTTTCAGAGATTACACATGTAGTGCTGACACTCTGCTCATGCATGCTGGGACTATGAGCCTCATGTTGAAAAGATGGTAGGAGTCTGTGCACTTTACCATGTGTGTAATGGATTGTGGAATTTGATATACAGTTTGTAATTGCTCATCCTATGTGTTCTAATTCATGGAGAAAATGTCTTTCAGTCATTTCACCCAAGGAGGCATGCATATGGATTTAGGCTGTGAAAAAGAACCCCAAACAAAATGGCGGCTGGTGAATTAAAAAAAGTTTCTGAGTGTATGATCTGAACGGAGAATAGGAATACTGCATCCCATCTGACCCTGCAGGTAAGTGTTTATTTGTTTATAATGACAGTCGGGATGGAATGTCAATGAGTTCAACTGTCGAGTAAAGTTGCATCATCATTATCATAAAAAAAAACAACAACTGAACTTAGTCTTTATGTTGATGCAGGCAGACATTGATGGAATCTGGCACATGTTTTTTCATGAATGCAAATGGAAATATTTGATTTACAAGACAGTCAAGAAATGGAGAAAATGGGTGTAGGTCAGATGTGTATGTGTAGGTCAGATTAGCTAGAATCCTGTTGTTGGGCATGTGACCGGTCAAAATGGTGTAAACAGCTGATCTAACATACATATCACTTGAAGGGTGGGGGATTTCTTCCTTTGGGACGACAGTCGTGATGTGTGGGTTTGCCTTGCTTGTGGAGACTGGCCCCTTGATGTGTGGCCTTGACCTTTGACCTTGGCCCACGTTCAAGGTCAAACCTCGAAAACTCCATGAGAGGGAAAGCTTGACCTTGACCTCATTTTGAAGGTCAGAGAGGTCACGGGGCTTTGCACAAGTGGTTCCGCGTCTAACTAGATATGTGAAAAAGTTGTGGGCTCGAATGACAATGTCAGATACTTTTGGGGGCGAGAATCGTGCTTCAGGGTTCTCGGTTTCCCTCGGTCAACTTCTCTGTGCGAAAGTTTTATTGTGAATTCGTCGGTGAAGGTCTCGCATCTCCACGACTTTCGGTCTAGTAGAAGTAGCGATAACAGGGTTTTCAATGCGAGTCGCCGACATTCGCAGTGTGGTCAAAGTTTTAGAGTTGTAATTCATGATATCGAGACCTATCGAAAATTCCTTGCTGACCCATGTAATATTTCGTTGCTATGTGAAGTGGGAAAAAGGGTGTAAAAAGTGCCATTTTCTAACCATTCTGGATGACCTTTGACCTTGACCTACTTTTCAAGGTCAAGGTCACCCAACCCATTTCAGTGTGTTCCGTCTCTCTACGACGAATACTTTAGGAGTCGTCAATTTTTTAGGTATAAATCGTGAAACATAGGGGGGCATTAACTCCTTTTAACGGTCAGCTAATCCCTTCATTTAAAGTTCTTCGATTCTACTAATTGACCTGTAAAGGTTTCATCCTCCTATCATTTACGGTTAAAAAGTAGTAACGATAACAATGATTTCTGCCAAAGGTCAGATAACTCCATAAGGGGCCAAAGTTCCATGACGCAGGTTGAAATGTATTAGTTTCTCAAGAAGTGCTATATCATGAACTTTAAAGTTTTTCGATAAGTCTGAAGACGAAAAAAGTTTTTGAAGGCAGGAAAATAATAAACAGAACAATAACAATAGGACTTTCCACAGAAAGATGGAAAGCCCTAAAAATATGAATGAAATCTGTTAATCACACAAGTATTTTTCTGTACTCGGTGAGAGAGGTCTGAAAATTATAGAGTTTTGAATAAGATTATTTCATTCCTGAAAAAAAAAAACTATACGAGACAACTGTATGAACTGTGAAATATCAAACTATTATACTAATATTCAATACTGGTATTAAACATGGTAGCATGTAGGGGTGCAACGATACGCTTGCCTCATGATACGATACATTGTATGATGCAGACTTGACAATACAATACGTATCATGATACTTTTAACATGCTACAAGTGTATCAATATGAATGATAACTAATGAACAATTACACTGGTTTTAGTATCATTTAATTGCACCTTACTGTTACAACTGCATGTCCAAAATGCTCCCATATTTGGGATTAATGGTTCACAGGGCGAGAAATATTTCACTGGCACCACATTTTTCCATTTCCGGAAACCATCTTTATTTGGACAGGGTGTATTATGGTAACCATCGTCCGTTTGTCTGTCTAGACCTTTTGGGCAAGATACATACTGAACCGTAACATCTAGGATTTTGCAACTTGGTACATTTGATCACCATAATGAGAGGAAGATGCCTAACATTTTTCAAGGTCAGAAATCAAAGGTTAAGGTCGTAGTATCACTAAGTAGGAAAACTTTGTGGGCAGGATACAGACCAAACCATAAATTCCAGGATATTGCAACTTAGTACATTCGATCACCATGATGAGAAGAAGATGTCTATTGTTTTTATACCCCCCGCAACAAGTTGTGGGGGGTATACTGGAATCGGGTTGTCCGTCTGTCTGTCCGTCCGTCCGTCTGTACACGCAATGGTTTCCGGGCTCTAAAGCATTATCCTTTCCACCTACCGTCACCATATCATATGTATGGACTACCCATGGGATGAAGATGTTCCCTATCGATTTTGGGGTTAAAAGGTCAAAGGTCAAGCGCACTGGACATCGAAGTAGCAATATGGTTTCCGGGCTCTAAAGCGTTATCCTTTCCACCTACAGTCACCATATCATACATATGGACTACCCATGGGATGAAGATGTTCCCTATCGATTTTGGGGTCAAAAGGTCAAAGGTCAAGCGCACTGGACATCGAAGTAGCAATATGGTTTCCGGGCTCTAAAGCGTTATCCTTTCAACCTACAGTCACCATATCATAAATATGGACTACCCATGGGATGAACATGTTCCCTATCAATTTTGGGGTAAAAAGGTCAGAGGTCAAGCGCACTGGACATCGAAGTAGCAATATGGTTTCGGGCTCTAAAGCGTTATCCTTTCCACCTACAGTCACCATATCATACATATGGACTACCCATGGGATGAAGATGTTCCCTATCGATTTTGGGGTCAAAAGGTCAAAGGTCACACACACTGGACATCGAAGTAGCAATATGGTTCGGTTTGTCATGCCATTTGTTTTTACACTCAGAAAAGAGGTAGTGTATACCTATTACCAACACCCTTTGGGAGATTGGGGTAAGCGGGGGGGTATTCGTAGTGAGCATTGCTCACAGTACCTCTTGTTCAAGGTCAAGTTCACAGTATCACTTAGTAGGAAAACCTTGTAGGCAGTATACAAACTGAACTGTTGGGGCTAAGACTGTCAAACTTGGTACACATACACCTTTTGCCAAGTGGAGAATATCGATTGTTTCTCAAGATCAAAGGTCAAGATAGTAGTAGCAGGATAAAGACTGAACTATTGGAGCTGGTACCATCAAACTTGGTACACATACACTTTATGCCAAATAAAAATATTACATAGAGAGTACATGATTGATCTGTTTTTATGATGCAAAGAAAGTATGTCACACTCTGACATTGATTGCTGATACTACTTGAAGCCATGTTCTACAAATCATAGTGTAAGGAAACACCTTATATTAGCTTTTCACGGGCATATTATGTACCATTGGTGGTACTCTTGTTACAACATACATGTAATCTTAAAGCCAAATTGGACAGTTCAAATTAATCCAGATCGAGAATACCAAACTGCGGTATAGTGTAAAATATCGTGAATCGAACCGTTGCATAATATTTCAGTGATATACCGTGTCTTGGTTAATCGTTGCACCCTTTGTGACATGATACCAATGTATTTAGTCACAGTTCAAGGGAGGGGGGATGTATTCTTCTGTTCATGAGTTGAAATCAATCTAACCTTGCATTTCCAGTACTATCCACCGCTACTATATCAAGTGAGCAGCTAATGAATCGATCTTTGCATACATGTACTAATAACAAAGTTTAATATTGTATGTGATAATTTAACGTAATCTCAGGAAAACAGGGGGGGGGGGGGGCAGAAACGTGTGGGGAAATGTGGGGCTACATGTTGCTGCATGTATATGTACATTTCTGGAGATATATTTATAAATAATTTATTGTGATTAATTATATCATTTCATAGCGGTCGGTTATTATGACTCAAGAAAATCTTATAAAGTAAATATCCATACAAGTGCATACAGTGTAGGAAATATACTTTTTCTTTTGTTTTTATCTCTGCTACCAAACATCAGAAATTTAATCCAATAACTCATGTTTTAGTACAAGGATATTCACTTGCAACATTCTGAAAAATAATTTTTAAACCAGGCATATATTTTTATATCAGAAATGAGTCGTCTTTAGTGATCACTAATTTGTATACAAGAGTTTCCCAAGTGATGTATAATTTTCGTAACTTCTTTTTCTGAAGAGTTCCAAAATTTTCTAGTTCTGATATCCCATATTTACCTTTTAATAACATATAGAATATGTAATGTAGTTATATCAATTCAGATTTCGGGAAAGTCATCTTTTTGAAAGTGCTAAGCATATTGTACAGACACTTAGGTGTGATAAATGTAGTACATGTATATAATATTACAGGAAGAAAGACCTCTGGCAAAGACAAGAACAAAGGAGGGAGAACATTTCTGGAAATTTATGAAATCTTCAGTGTGTTTGGACACAGGAGCTATGATATCCATTCTGGTTGCCTCGGGATCGATTCTTGTGAATATAGAAAAGTGGAAATTCAAATGTTGGTTATTTTACACTTTAAAAGTGCTTACTGCTTAGTCCAATATCTTGATTAATCTAGTCTTTTATGATTTTTCAGGCAAATTAAATCTCCAACACATGTATACATTTTTGATACATTACCCCAAGGACCCTATATTTTTTTCAAAAGCAATATATATCTGAAGTAAATAAAACCATTTTTGTTGGGTCACACAATGAATAGAAATGTAGTGCTTATATCATGGAATTTCTGTAAACAGATGATATTTTTTACAGTTTTTAGCTCACCTTAGCCAAAACCTCAAGTAAGCTTTTCTGATCAAAATTTGTCCGTTGTATGTCGTCGTCATAAACTTTTCACGTTTTTAACTTCTTCTTAAGAACCGTTGGCCAATTTCAACCAAACTTGTCACAAAGCATCCTTGGGTGAAGGGCTTTTAAGTTTGTTCAAATTAAGGGCCATGTCCCGTTCAAAGGGAAGATAATCACAAAAATGCAAAAATAGGGTGGGATCATTTAAAAACCTTCTTGTAAAGAACCACTGGACCAGAAAAGCTGAAATTTACATGAAAGTTTCCTGATATAGTGCAGATTCAAGTTTGTTCAAATAATGGACCCCGGGCATTGGATGGGGCCACAATAGGGGATTAAAGTTTTACATACTGATATATAGGATGACTCTTTAAAAATCTTCTTCTCAAGAACCACTGAACCAGAAAAGTTGAGATTTACATGAATGCTATCTGACAATGCAAATTCAAGACTGTTCAAATCATGGCCCCTGGGGTATGATGGGGTCACAATAGGGGGATCAAAGTTTTACATGCAAATATATAGGAAAAATGTTTAAAATTGTTCTTCTCAAGAACAACTGGGCCAGAAAATCTTAGATTTACATGAAAGCTTCCTGACATAATGCAGATTCAAGTTTGTTCAAATCATGGCCCCTGGGGGTATGATGGGGCCACAATAGGGAATCAAAGTTTTACATACAAATATATAGGAAAAATATTTTAAAATCTTCTCAAGAACCACTCAGCCAGAAAAGCTGATATTTACATGTAAGCTTCCTGACATAATGCAGATTCAAGTTTATTCAAATCATGGCCCCTGGGGGTATGATGGGGCCACAATAGGGGATCAATGTTTTACATGCAAATATACAGGAACAATCTTTAAAAGCTTCTTCTCAAGAACCACTGGACCAGAAAAGCTGAAATTTACATGAAAGCTTCCTGACATAATGTAGATTCAGGTTTGTTCAAATCATGGCCCCTAGGGGTATGATGGGGCCACAGTAGGGAATCAAAGTTTTACATACAAATATATAGGAAAAATATTTTAAAATCTTCTTCTCAAGAACCACTCAGCCAGAAAAGCTGATATTTACATGTAAACTTCCTGACATAATGCAGATTCAAGTTTGTTCAAATCATGGTCCCCGGGGGTTTGATGGGGCCACAATAGGGAATCAAAGTTTTACATACTTATATATAGGAACGATCTTTAAAAGTCTTCTTCTCAAGAACCACTGGACCAGAAAAGCTGAGATTTACATGAAAGCTTTCTGATATAATGCAGATTTAAGTTTCTTCACAGGAAAAATCTTTAAAAATCTTCTCAAGAACCACTGGACCAGAAAAGCTGAAATTTATATGAAAGCTTCCTGACATAAAGCAGATTCAAGTTTGTTCAAATCATGGCCCCTGGGTGTTGGATGGGGCCACAATAGGGTATCAAAGTTTTACATACTAATACATAAGGAAAATCTTCTTCTCAAGAACCACTCAGCCAGAAAAGCTGATATTTACATGAAAGCTCTCTGACATATATTTCAGTTTGTTAAAATAATGGCCCCCAGGGGTAGGATGGGGTCACAAGGGGGATCAAAGTTTTACTCACAAATATATAGGGAAAATCTTTAAATATGAGCTAAGATGACTAAGGTGAGTGATGTGACCCTTGGGCCTCTTGTTTAAAGCCTTTCATAATTACCAAATTTAAAAAATGGTCTGAAACTGGAAGGTACAAACGAATCCATTACCATTTTGAATATTCATAACCTAGTATGTTCTGTTGACATGTTTTGTTTAGAATTTTGTTCAGAGAAATGTAATTCAAATGATCACAAAATATACACTGTCATTGGTTTTGGTATACATATAAAAGGTAAATCCTGGTTTGCCATGTTCATAATATATGTCATGCAATAAGACTAAGTGCTCTGTTGTTTAGACTGTGTATTGTTATAGGATTTTCGTTTAGTGTTTATGACTATCTCATGTGAGCATTACTGCCTATGATATTTTCTCTTTCAATATAATTTTTTTGAAAATATGTTGATAAATGACCACTACAGTTTAATTCATATGTATACTATCTGAGTTCAGAATGTTCTCTTGTGTTTTGTCTTATTGAGATGATATATTGTGCTCTTTGACTTAATGATGCTGCTTTAAGGCATAATTGTTGCACCTATAGTGTATTCATTTTCAAATGTATTGAAATATAATGTTTGATAATAATGAGGCAATGCTATACTTGTTAGGGTAGTAATGCACCGGTAATTCAAATGTACATTGATGTCTTACCCGATTGTTTTTATTTTGTTACAATTTTGGTTTTTGATAAGAATTTTAGGTCACATAGGTAATCTCTGGTGACCTGTCTTCTGAGTAAATTCAGGTAACAATTGAACATTTTGTAAGAAAAACGTATGCATAGTCAGATAGAGGAGGAAGGCCTTTACTAAAAATGTAGATGTTGTAATCCATGGGGTAGGGTTTCTGACTCTGGGGTAAGACCAAACTTGGTATACATAGTGAATATGTGTTAAAGTCATAGGATCTATCTTTTATCCCAAAAATGACATCACAATATTTTGCAAGAAGAACTCCAAAAAAAAAACAAATTTGTAGTATTAATTATGAGTTATCTATAGCTGCAGCGCTTTGAAATTTAAGTCATTTTGACGTTTTAGCCCTATTTAAAAATTTTGTCAGGAGGACAATATATTAAACTGGTACCCCACTGATTGGTGGCTACACACAAACAAGAGATGCGAAATCAACAAGGGTACCAGTTTAGGCAAATGAGAACAGGGAATTATTTTGTAATTACTATCGTTATCCAATGTGTTTGTAAACATTCTGAAGAACTTTGTGTGATTTTCTAGTTAATATGATCTTAAATTTCGCCACCTTTTTGGAACAAGCAACATTTCACCAATATATTAGACCCTATGCCTTTAAGGTAATTCCACCCCTGTAGAATTATACGTTCAATCTTATATTTGATTAATGGTTATCTTAGTAACTAATAAAAATGATAAGATAAGTATGTTGCAGCATTGATAAAAAGATTTATCAATTAGCACGCATATACCTGTTATTGATGTCAGAAAATTACAATTTTCCTTAAATACATTTCATTATCACAAAAACTTGTTAAAACGATATAATGGTATTCATAACAATTTCATGAAACTGTTTCTTAAAAAAAATATACAAATATGTTTGTGAAAAGTAAAGGAAATCTATGCATAAAAAATTGATAAATAATTTAATGAAAAAGGAGTTATTACCCTTGGATTCGGTATTTCGAAACTCATACGTGAGTTTTGAAATATTTTATGGTTAACAAGATTATTTACAATAACTATTGAAAAAGACTTCAACAAAATTTATCTTCCCATCATGCATAAATCTTATCAAATCATTGACTTTGCGAAAGCTTATGACATCACAGGAGAGTGGAAATACGTTACACAATTATAAAATATCTTTTTTAAAGGTTGATATTAACATGAAACTAAATTAATATGTGGTAGTCCTTAACCAAAATTGTAAAATTCATGATTTCCTGGACAAGGGTTTAGTTTCCAGGATGAGGCCAAGATTATAGTAGCAACTATTGTCTTTATTGTGATATGGTCAATAACCAAATGCATGCTTATTAGAAGCAGAAAAGGATATACGAAAGTGGTGATTTACACAACCCCAGGGTTTTGACTGTACACAGGTCCAAAGTAGTCATATTATTTAATGTTGTATATATAACGTCTCCATATTAGTGAAATATTCTCGAGAGGGACGTTAAACAATACCCAATCAATCATCTGGACTGTATAGGCACTTTCAGGGCATTTAAGTTTTATGAACACATCTTTTATTCTGTTTTGTATGTTAGGATTTAATTTAGGTATGCAGAACAGGAATTTTTCTCAAGATTTCATAATGCTTGGGGCTAGTGATACTTTTAATTAATTCCCATGTACCCAATAAGGCATGTGGGCCTTTTATTTCATGAAATGCATTAAATTCTGATTGATATGTCTTTTGTAATTTTTCATAAAATCGATGAAAATCCTATTTGTTTTATTAATATTTGACTAGCAACCATACTTGAAAATGATGTGTATACCATGCCAGTTTTTGTTACAAAGTAACAATTATATAATGAATAAATTTTCATGTTAAAGTTAACTTTTAAATTGTCTTTTATGTACTGTTTTGAAAGTAATTATTTTGTATAACAGTATTCGTGTACAGTGCAGATGGTGGTTATTTTAATGAATGCGAATAACATGATCAAAGTTAATTAATATTGCTATGGATAATTTATAGGACTCTGTAAAGATTATAAATTAGTCAAAATTGCTGAAGAAAAACTGGTTGAATAGATAGAGATTTAGCAGAGGCAAATGTTCTACAATATTTTGTGGAAATTGAATGGATATGCATTGTCAGGTATAATTTCAGTGATAGCAAACTTGAATACTTAAATCGTATTCTAAGATAGGTTGTCCAAAAAAACAGTAGCCACACAAAGGTTATAGATGTTTGGAAAATTGACCGGTATTTCATCTGTGCTGGAAATCAATCGCATGCAGTTTTTGCATAA